>NC_086449.1:620792305-621082305 GCF_028390025.1 Pseudophryne corroboree | reverse complement strand
GAAACCAGCCCACGGGAGAGGTAATCTTGACTTTATCAGACATTGGAGCATTTTTACATAGCGTAGCCATATTAAAACATTCATGGGACTGCAGTTACCTTTCTAAAACCTATGAACTACTCCACATTATAACATTTTGTTCATACCAAGGATACAATACTGTTTCTATTTGTTGGATACAAATGTTGCATATTGTTACCGCTCACTTTACAAGTGCTTGTTTTATCTAATATCCAGTACAAGGTACTTGACTATTTCTCTATGAGGTTTAAGTCCAGATAATATGGTCTATTGTATGTGTGTGGGGGGGGGGGGGGGGGGGGGAATTTATTGTCATATATTAAATTCTTTTATATAATATATCTCAGCATACATCAGTTTTGTTCATGTTTCCAATTCCATTGTGCAGCTGAGTCCTTTTTTAATCACTGGACTAATTTCTCCCTGGATCTCGCTTTTATGAGCAGATCGTCCAAGTATGGAATTATGTTGGCTCCATACTTGCGAAGGAGAACCATCATCTCCGCCATCACCTTGGTGAATATTCTCGGAGCCGTGGAGAGCCCGAAAGGTAATGTCTGGAACTGGTAGTGGGAGTCTTGAACCGCTAAACCTCAGGTATGCTTGATGCGGAGGAAAAATGGGAACATGCAAATAAGCATCCTTGATGTCCACCGACACCAGGAATTCCTATTCCTCTAAGCTGGAGATCACCGCTCTCAGGGACTCCATCTTGAATTTGAATCTTTTCAAATAAAGATTCAGAGTTTTAGGTTTAAAATCGGTCTGACTGAGCCATCCGGCTTCGGCACTACGAACAGGCTTGAATAATAACCTTTGTTCTGTTGTTCGGCAGGAACCAAGGAAATTACTTAGTCTTGACTTAATTTCTGTATTGCGTTCAGCACTTTTGTTCTGTCCTGAACAGAAACTGGCAAGGCTGATTTGAAAAATCGGCATGGGGTAAGGTCTTGAAATTCCAACTTGTAACCTTGGGATACTATTTGTAATATCCAAGGATCCAGATCTGAGTGATCCCAGACCTGGCTGAAGAACAGAAAACGCGCCCCCGCCCGGGAGTCCCAGCGTCATGCTGTGGTTTTAGCAGAAGTAGCTGATGACTTCTGCTCCTGCGAGCCTGATGGTGTTGTAGGGTTCCTCTTCCTGTGAAGAAGTGGGTACCCTTTGCCTTTTTGTACTTGTTGGGCCGAAAGGACTGCATAGTATGAGAACGATACACTTTTCTAGCCGGTGCAGCTGCCGACGGCAGAAATGCTGATTTGCCATATGTAGTAGTTGATATCATGGCATCCAGCTCGTCTCCAAAGAGGGCCTCACCATTGTAGGGGAGCGCCTCAATATTTCTCTTGGATTCTGCATCAGCATTCCATTAGCGGATCCAGAGTGCCCTGTGGGCTGAAATCGCCATAGCAGAGGATCTTGAACCCAGTAAACCAACATCCTTCATAGCCTCAACCAAGTAACCTGCAGAATCTTTGATATGACCTAGAATTAGAAGCATATCATCCTTATTGACAGTGTCAATATTAACATTCAAGTTGTCTGCCCATTTTTCCACTGCGTTACCTACCCACGCAGAAGCAATTGTGGGCCTGAGTAATGTACCCGTAGCTATATAGGTGGACTTTAAAGTTGTCTCTAATTTGCAGTCAGCAGGTTCTTTTAATGAAGCTGACCCTGGGGCAGGCAAAATGATTTTCTTTGAAAGCCTAGAGACTGAGGTGTCTACTATTGGGGGTGACTCCCATTTACGCCTGTCCTCTTCAGGGAAAGGGTACGCTACACACAACCTTCTAGGAACAGCAAACTTCTTTTCTGGGTTAGACCAGGATTCTTCAAAGAATGCATTTAAGTCCTTAGACGGAGGAAAAGTCACCACCTGTTTTTTATTTAATTTAAAATAATCTTTTTCCTCTGGTGCAGGTGTTGTGTCCGTAAATTCTAACACCTCTTTTATAGCGACTATCATACATTGAATGCTCTTGGCTAGTTTGGGGTCTACCCCTCTCAAATCCCCAGTGTCGACCTCCGTGTCGGAATCTGTGTCAGTGTCCCTTTGCATAATCTGCGCCAGAGACCTTTTCTGGGAACTGGAGGGGTCCCGAGTGGATGACGTGGAGGGGTCAGCAAACAGTGCATCCTCCACAGACTGTCTCCAATACTTTGTCTGTTGTTCAGACTCGGAGAAAATTTCTTTGCCAGCTTAGACATATTACTCTGCAACATTCTCACCCAAACAGGTTCAGAACACTCTTGTGCCTCCAAAATGGGTTCCTGGGGAAGAGCTTTCTCTAGACATGGTACACACTTGTACAGCCACACCACTCTCACACAGTGGAGCTATTGGGGACAGACCTACACTGTCTGTCAGAAGGACCCAGAGGGATTTGCCAGTCCACACCACGTGCCCTATAAGTATTGTATACAGTATACACAATCACAGCGCTGTATTCCAATATTAAGTCCGCAGACCTAATGTAATCTGTGCTCCCATCCCCTTCTATAACACCCTGGTACTTGTAACAGTGATGTGTGAGGAGAAGCAGCGTTCAGGATCAGCACTTTGGCGTTTCTGTTGAAGAAAATGGCGCCCAATGAGTGTTACTGGCAAGTCTGAGGAGAAGCCCCGCCCCCCTGTAATGGTGCGATTCTACCTCAGTGATTAAAATATTTATACTGGCAGGGGAATGTACATCAGTAGCTCACATATATGTACTTCTATGCCAGTGAGAGTAAGGATTTTTACATGTCTCCCAGAGCCCCCCCCCCCCCCCCACTCCGTGCTCGCTCTGCACCCTGTGCTGAGAGACATGTTTCTGCGCAGCGCCCCATGCTGCGCTGGTACCTTTATGCCACCATGATGACCGGAGGACCCCTCTTTGCAGGTCTCCGGTGAATACTCACCAGCCTTCTGACTTCTGGCTCTGTTAGGGGGTGGCGGCAGTGCTGTGGGAGTGAGCAGCAGCCAGGCAAGGGCTGTGTTCAGTACCCTTCAGGAGCTAATGGAGTCCTGTCAGCAGAAGCAGAGCCATTGAACTAATTGAGAAGTTGGTTCCTACTTCCCCCCACTAAGTCCCACGAAGCAGGGAAGCTGTTACCAGCAGCTTCCCTGTGAAATAAAAAACCTAACAAAGTCTTTTCCAGCAGAACTCTGTAGAGCTCCACTAGTGTGCTTCCAGTCTCCCGGGCACATTTTCTAAACTGAGGTCTGGAGGAGGGGCATAGAGGGAGGAGCCAGTTCACACTGTTAAAAAGTCTTAGAGTGCCGAAGGCTTCTGCGGAACAGTCTATACCCCATGGTACTAAAATTGACCCCAGCATCCTCTAGGACGTAAGAGAAACTAAGCAAGCAAATACATCCTAAAATCAGCACATGAAATATGTAAACTCGGGGAATAACAGTGTAAAATCAAAAATGTATAGCTTACATCCCAGGATCCCAGCAGCTGTCTCCACGTACATGCCTTTCTGAGATATATATATATATATATATATATATATATATATATATATATATATATAAATTTGCATACACACACAGTCCAGTGTGTCCACACTCAATAATAGACTTTAGCAGTGGTGTGGTGCTCCAGTATAGACCTTGGAATGTCCAATACATATAATGAAGACTGAGTGGGCATTCACCAGTTTAGTGCAAAGTAGGCAAAGTTTAATGGTAAAATAGTTCACAGCTGATGTAAGGTACAGTCAATTTTTCGGTCCAACCTTGGACCTCCATCAGGACATGGCAGCATTACAACGTAGCAGCTAGACAGCCAGAAGAAAAATTAACACAAACCACCCTGGGCTAACCTAAATAATTCTCTAAAACACGCCCAATACACAAATTTATTGTGGGCCATAGAATATACAGAAGTAACAATCCAATATCTAGAAACGCCTAGTACCTAAAATTATCGGCTCTTACAGTATCTAAAGGTAGTTAGCCCGCTCCAGCTGGGGCATAAAAGTAGCTCCATTGTCAATCCACACTGCTGGAAGTGCTGAGCGTTTCACCAAGTGGAACTCATCGGCCACCGCCGGAAGTGACGCGCTAGGCTGCAGACAAACAGTGTTCCTTAGGCGCCCAGTACAATGAATGTCACGTGAGTTTGACACAAATAGAACAAAATGTATAGAATAATACAACCCTTAATTAGCAGGGATATTCCGAGCATCAAAAGGAAAATGGATCCGTCCTCATTTAGTGATTTTTCATAGAAGCAAGGCGATATGCAAGAGAAAAATCATAACATGTGTAGTAAAGTTTTTTTTTTTGGTTTAATACACATACAAAATCATCAAGACATCATAAAAATACATAAAATTATCCAAAACAAAATCAGCTGGAGGTGGATAGCCAGAATAATTACCAGCATGTGAGAGAACTGTTTTTAGGCAGCTCTCAAAACAGCAGTGTGGAATATACAGTCACCAAGCGTCTCTCCGGAAAAGGCCACTGGAACTGGTTTGATAATAAAATCGGCTGTCCAGATGTTCACACGCCAACAGCTTTGGAGTCCATAAACTGTCCCTTAAATACCGACTCGTTTCTACCCGCGATGCTGCAGGTCTTTCTCAAGGTAGAATGAGGGACAGCATTTCAGTTCAGATATTTATTCCAAAGTCCATCCAATCGAAATCCTGATATATAATTCTATTCAGCTGTTGTAACATTCAAAGAAACTTTCAGTAGCCATGGAGATGCAGATCTCCAATCCTCACACTCTAAACATCGTCATGTCACTTCCGGGGGCGCGGCTAAAGCATGTGTAATAATAATAACTTTAATTTAACGATCGCGGATCCTAATTAAATAATTATAGTGCAGAGAAGTACTGGTGTTTAATGAAGGTGGGTAATGTTGTTCCTCCATAATGTTATGGCTGCACATGCAAAGAACGGACATTTGGCTGTATAGAGCGGGGACTTCCGCCAACCGCTGGATACCCGTTTTTCGGTCAAGACGAGGACTTCTGCCAACCACGTCAGCCCCGTCTGACCGTGTGCGGTCATAACTTCCGCCAACCGCTTGCCAGCCAAGCTTTCTAGTCGGGAAAATGGCGCTTTCGTCAGCCGTGTAGAACCCGTTTGAACAGGCCAAAGACATCATAACCCATGATGCCATACTCTCCATTTCCATGAAGGCCCATAGTGTACACTGACCGGCGGGGGCTTCCGCCAACCACATGCGTGCCATCCGGAAGTCACAGTACGATCATATTGTGCCTGGCTGTTTTTACTGCATCTCCATAGCAACTATTGCATACATATAAACATATAACAGTTAAAATCCCACATCTTCCAGAAATACAGTGACCTAAAAAGAAAAGGAGAAGAGGAAACAAGAAAAATATAAATGAAATAGATAAACCAATTGAAACGCTATAAAAACCACTTTAATTCAAAATCATTGTTCAACCCAAACGGGTGTAATGTATTAAACTCGTAAATAGATTGCATTTCACTTTAAGCTAAACTGGTCATAACATCCTTCTGTCTATTCGTTGGTTTAACCAATTTGAACCCAGCAAATCTGACGATATGTTTTGTGGAGCTGTTGTGAACTAACTTAAAGTGATTCGACAGGGCATGAGTCATTAAACCTTTTTTAATGTTTCGACAGTGTTCACTTATTCGCACTTTTAATTGCCTTGTGGAAGTTGTGGTGTGACCTATATAAAATAGGTGGCACGAGCACTCTATAAAATAGACAACGTTTTTCACGTTGCAAGTAATGAAGTCATGAATCTTAAACAACTTCCCATTAATACTAACTGTGTCTAGTTTTTTCGATCCATCACTTTTTACTTCTTTGCATCCCACACAATCCCCACAACGATGGAAGCCTTTTGTTAGAATTCTGCCTTCTCTTCTTTTGGGGGGAAGGTAACTCTTGACCAGGGAATCTTTTAAATTAGGGGCTTTTCTATAGATAAAAACTGGTCGATCCGGAATCACTTTCCCTACTATTGGGTCCCTTTTAAGGATTCCCCAATTCTTTCTGAAAGATTTTTCTAGGGACCTGTGCTGTGCATTAAAACTCGTAATGAACGCCCACTCGAAATTGACCTTCTTCTTAGCCTTTTTCGGTAAATCCTGCTGTTTGTCACCTAGAAGTTCTTTCCTATCTAAAACCGCAACCTCCTGTATGGCTTTGTCTATTTTTTCGCTATCATAGCCACTTCTTTCAAACCTACATTTTAATTGATTGGCTTGTTGTTCGAAAACTTCATTACTGGTGCAATTTCTTTTAAATCTTTTTAGTTGTCCTTGTGGGATAGAATCGAGCCAGTTATGGTGATGACAGCTCGTTATAAACGCCTGTGAATCTGTCTCTTTCATAAAAGTTTTAGTGCCATTTTCTTGAAAAATAGTGATGTCTAAAAAATCTACTTGTACTTCATCTATAATACCACCACCCATATTTTTGTCTGTTTAAAAACTAAGGTACTTAAGGAGGGGTACCTTTGGGAATTGAGAGCACCTAAGGCTGCCGTGTGACTTTAAAGCGCAACTTAAAGGCTTCAAAAGAGTGTGTTTGCATTTTATGCAGACAAACAGTGTTGCCCAACCAGACAACAACAACCAGGAGCCGTCGTGCTCTTCACTAAGTGGAACACATCCGCCACGACCAGATGTGAAGCTGTGAGCTACAAGAAGTCTATGTAGCACCAAAAACCTTTATAAGTGCATAAACAGGCAGGTGTTCCCAGCGTGGAACACACAGCCCAAACCAGGTTGTGTCAGAAATATTAATCAATGTATTTCAATATTCCACGTAACAGGCAAGTTAACACACCACTTGATGGAAACCATCTTAATCAGCCCAGAGACCTACTGTACATCACACACCTCATTAGTAAAACATGCATAATAAACAAAAAAAAGAGAACAAAGAATATTGAATAATATTAAACAAATATATAGAATATGTGAAAAACATAAAGTGTCTGGTCATCTCAAAAAGATATTGTAAGAATTAGATTCACTTGGTCCATGAAGAAACAATGGGGCAGATGTATTAACCTGGAGAAGGGATAAAGCAGTGATAAGCGCAAGGTGATAACACACCAGCCAATCATTACGGATTTGAAAAATGACAGTTAGGAGCTAACTGGCTGGTGTGTTATCACCTAGCACTTATCACTGCTTTATCACTTCTTTATCCCTTCTCCGGGCTTAAACAGTGCATCCGGAAAGTATTCACAGCGCTTCACTTTTTCCACATTTTGTTATGTTACAGCCTTATTCCAAACTGGAATAAATTAATTTTTCCCCTCAAAATTGTACACACAATACCCCATAATGACAATGTGAAAAGTGTTTGTGGGTCCACGCCACCAACCGAGTGGGACAATAACCGGGCTGGGCCCAAAGCATGGCAAGCGTAGCAAGCCTGTGAGGGGACTCGCTGCCGGGATTCCAGCAGACAGGATGTCGCTTTCTGTATACTGACAGCCGGCATCCCGTCTGCCAGGAATATCCTATGTATTCCGTTATAAACAGGCCATTACAATGACCATTCATATAGTAATTCTTTAGATGAATACATGTTATAATACTATTACAATATATTGCTAATCTTATACCATATACATTAGATATATATCTGCCCTTCCTAAATTGCCAATGTAAGCAAACCTCCTTTTTTTTTTTTCTTGATCACTGGACTCAGTCATGTAATATAATAAAAATCTGCATGAGATGTACATTATCCATAGGCAAACGGGAGGGGGGAGTTAGTTGCCTGGAAACCCACCTCCCCTTGGCTAGGAGCTCAAATTATGACCACAATAGCAATAGTATATAATACGATTACTTAAGGTGCCATCACAACATGCAATTTAAGGGACAGAGCGGAGCTGCTGCACATGCCCAGTGGTAGCAACTTCTTCTACTAAGTTTGCTGTGTGAGTGTGGATATGAGTGCTCAGTCAGTGCTCTGGATCAGAGAGTAACTACCAGGAAGAAGAGACAGGCACTTTACCATGAGTTGGAAGATTGTGTGCTAGTTCTGCCTCCTACAGGTTCTATTATGTGTGTGTATTTATATATTATTGGATGTTTAACCTTTTCCTGACCACTTATGTTATTTGTATTAAATATGTTTAATACAGCCTATACTGTAGATCATCTATATATTTATTGTATACAAAGACCAATGTACACATATATGTCGAGGGTCAGTACTAGGTTCGTTTCCCAGACTCCCGCACTTACTCCAATGTTCCGCAGAACTGGAGATTGTGGAATGCATTTGGAAACCACCCTCTAGAAATCCTGCGTTTGCCCCTATTATCCTTATGTATATATAATAAAAGTAGACTTGCATGGGCTATATCCCATTTTTTTTATTAGAATGATTGTTTTTGTAGTAGAAGATTTAGATCAGAGACATGCTTTATTTAAAAAAAAAAAAAAAAATCATTAATATCTGTCAGTACCAGTATATTGCATTGTTGCAATGAGATATTCACTGAAAGAGCTATAGGACCTAATTCAGACCTGATCGCAACAGCCATATTTTCCTCTAATTGGCAAAACCATGTGTAGTGCAGGTAGGGTAGAAATAACAACTGCAGAGAGAGTTAGCTTTGGGTGCGGTGTGTTAAAACTGAAATATAAATTGCAGTGTAAAAATATAGCAGCCAGTCTTTACCCTGCACAGAAACAAAATAACCCACCCAACTCTAACTCTCTCTGCACATTACATCTGCCCCCCCCTGCAGTGCACATGGTTTTGCCCATTAGAGAAAGATTTTGCTTTTGCGATCAGGTCTGAATTAGATCCATAGCCCAGAAAATAAAATAAACAAAGCCGCACAGTAATGCAGACAATACTAATTGTACATAAATTACATTATAGAGCAACCGGGCAAATCAATATAGACAAAAAGTTTTGTAAATGTTTTTAGCATGCATATTAAAGAAATACTATTTTGGCAAGTGCAAGAGTGCTAGGTTCCAGAATGTAGACTTTGATAGATGGCCGAAATAAAATGCCATTGGGAACATTTAAAATCTTGATGATAGATATAGAAGGCACTTAACTTAAGTGGTTTTTAGTCCTGTTCAATAAGCAAAACATGAATTACTTTGCAAGTGTTCAGCAAGTATTAATCAGTTGCAGTTTCCCATTTTAATATTAATTGAATCTGACTTTATTTTGCTTATAAAATCTTTGATCTCCATTTTCCGGTTTGGTAATGCCACAGCTTATTCATGATATACAATCAGGGGAGTCGGAATGGGGGAGGCAAGGGGGTAGCTCGCTCCCCCCAAACATAAGAGAGGCGCCATCCAACCGGACCCGCGATTGCCCGCCTGACTCTGAGCCTGCAGCCGCCGCCACTAGCAGCAGCGCTACCCGCTCTGTAAAGTGATAGGAGCGGTCAGTGCAGGCGCAACCCACTGAGCAGAAAGGTTTGCAAAGCAGGGAGGCGCTCACCCTGCGCTGCTACCTTGCTGCTGACGTGCGGTGCAGCAGTGCCGGCCGTCGCTGTTACACACTGGAAGCGGCGCCGGCAGTGTGAAATGTTCCAGTTCCGCCGTACCACGCCACCCCCGTTCTTAAGCTGCTGTTTTTTTATTCAAAAGTTATGCTTCGCCGTGTCCACCGAATTTAAGTCACAGCCGCGGTATAAGAATAAAGCTGAGCCTCCGCCTCCCCTTGATTGGCCCCTGCACACACGTGACAGCATCGGTCATGGTGGGAACTGAGGGAAGATAGGAGGAGAAGAGATAGAGGATTGAGAAGCACAAGGGTTAAGGGGTGAGGAAGGTAAAGTAAAACATAGGCACGGCTCGGTAGTAAAGTGGCTAGACCCTGGGGAGAGGCCAAGTGCCAGGAGACAAATCAATATTGGGTCTGGCCTCGATAAATGCAGGGTGCCTATATATACACCTTCCCCCTCAAAATTACAAACATACAGCAGTAAAGCAAAAAAGGGTGTGTGTTGTTTTTTTTTTGTTGGAAAAGAAATACTTTCAGTGGCCCCATAATTTAACAGCCAAACTTGGCTGCCTTTCCTTGTGCTTTCCAGCAGACAATCAGTTTGTCCCCTGTGTATATGTCCCTCTGTCTGCCTGTATATATGTGCTGCTGTCACCCTGTGTATGTCCCTCTGTCTCCATAGTATATACGTGCTGCTGTCACCCTGTATATATGTGCTGCTGTCACCCTGTGTATGTCCCTCTGTCTCCCTTTATATACGTGCTGCTGTCACCCTGTATATATGTGCTGCTGTCATCAGTGGCGGAACTAGCGAGCGGTGGGCCCATGTGTGACAAAATGCTTTGCCCCCCCATCATCCCATCCAAGTCCACCCCCTCACCCCTGGAGAGGATCTGGTGAGGAGGACCTGCTCAGGGCCAGGGAAATGGATACCTAGCAACAGTGCCGTAATTAGACATTTTAGCGCTGTGTGCAAGAAATGGTATCGGAGCCCCCCCCCACCTACCCCCACCACTCCATGCAAAACAGGGGCAGTGCGCGCCGTAGGCACGCAGGGATAAAAAGTGGCGTGGCTTTGTGGTGAAGTGGTGTGGCCACAAAATAATACCAATTCATATAACGGTGCACAGTAGTCTCCATTATTCAAATTACGCCGCATGGTAGCACCACTACACCAGGTAGAGCCCCTTTTACACCTTACGGTGGACAGATTCCCCTTTTTACACATTACAGCAGACAGCGTCAACCTTTTACACATTACGGCAGACAGCGTCAACCTTTTACACAGTACGGCAGACAGCGTCCCCTTTTTTACACATTATGGCAGACAGCGTGCACTTTTTTACACATTACAGCAGACAGCGTCCCCTTTTTTACACATTACAGCAGACAGCGTCCCCATTTTTACACATTACGGCAGACAGCGTCCCCATTTTTACACATTACGGCAGACAGCATCCCCATTTTTACACATTACGGCAGACAGTGTCCCATTTTAACAAGGCAAGAGATGCAAACTCAATATAAAAAAGATAAAATAAATTATTTATATATATATATATATATATATATATATATATATATTTGTGTTTATACATATGCAACACAATTAAAGACATTTATAACAACTAATTCCTACCAGGGGCTGTTGCTGCAGGCAGCAGTGCAAGCAAATGGCTGACTCACCATGCACATGGGGACCAGCAGCTCCTGTTCCTCTCCCTCCCATTATGACAGTGGGCGGGGACAGCCACGAGATCTTGGCATGAATGCTGTCAGATCCCCGGCGCCCAAACACAGAGAGAGAGAGAGGAAACCGAGGGGCGGAATATAAACAGAAATGGGGAGGAGCTGAGTTAGCTGCCCGTCCTCGCTTTCCTGATGGACAGCTTGCAGCAGCATTTTATTACAATGCAGAAGGACGTGTGGAGGAGGAGGCGCTGGAGAGAGGAGGAGATAGGAGAGCGTTCCCTCTTTACAGCAGCAGCCAGTGAGACCAGTAAGTTTGCATGAGGGAGGGACAGCCCCTCTCCCTCTCCGGCCGGGACCCCTCCACCCCCTTCAGCCGGGCTGCCGCAGGCGCTGACTGTGGTAACACAAGCGGTGGGCGGCAGCGTAGCTGGTGCCTGGTCTGTGTGTGACACGGGCGGCAGGCCGCGGGCCGGAGTGTAGCTGGTGCCCCTGGTCTGTGTGTGACACGGGCCGCGGGCAGGAGTGTAGCTGGGGCACCTGGTCTGTGTGTGACACGGGCCGCGGGCAGGACTGTAGCTGGTGCCCCTGGTCTGTGTGTGACATGGGCGGCGGGTGGGAGTGTAGCTCGCGGCCCCGGCGGCATGATACAATGAGTCATTGTGACTCATTGTAATGCCGGCGGCTGTGGGCCCCTTGAGTGCGGTGGGGCCCCAATGCAATGCACTGGCTGCACTGCCAGTAGTTCCGCCCCTGGCTGTCATCCTGTGTATGTCCCTCTGTCTCCCTGTATATACGTGCTGCTGTCACCCTGTATATACATGCTACTGTCACCCTGTATAGACGTGCTGCTGTCACCCTGTATATATGTGCTGCTGTCACCCTGTATGTATGTGCTGCTGTCACCCTGTGTATGTCCCTCTGTCTCCCTGTATATATGTGCTGCTGTCACCCTGTGTATGTCCCTCTGTCTCCCTGTATAACTATATATGTCCCTATGTTTCTCTGTCTCCCTGTATATATGTGCTGCTGTCACCCTGTGTATGTCCCTGTCTCCCTGTATATACGTGCTGCTGTCACCCTGTATATACCTACTTCTGTCACCCTGTGTATGTCCCTCTGTCTCCTTGTATATATGTGCTGCTGTCACCCTGTGTATGTCTCTCTATCTCCCTGTATATACGTGCTGCTGTCACCCTGTATATATGTGCTGCTGTCACCCTGTGTATGTCTCTCTATCTCCCTGTATATACGTGCTGCTGTCACCCTGTATATATGTGCTGCTGTCACCCTGTGTATGTCTCTCTGTCTCCCTGTATATACGTGCTGCTGTCACCCTGTGTATGTCCCACTGTCTCCCTGTATATGTCCCTCTGTCTCCCTATATATACATGCTGCTGTCACTCTGTATATATGTGCTGCTGTCACCCTGTGTATGTTTCTCTGTCTCCCTGTATATATGTGCTGCTGTCACCCTGTGTATGTCCCTGTCTCCCTGTATATACGTGCTGCTGTCACCCTGTATATACCTGCTTCTGTCACCCTGTGTATGTCCCTCTGTCTCCTTGTATATGTCCCTCTGTCTCCCTGTGTATATGTGCTGCTGTCACCCTGTATATACTTGCTGCTGTCACCTTGTGTATGTCCCTCTGTCTCCCTGTGTATATGTGCTGCTGTCACCCTGTATATACTTGCTGCTGTCACCTTGTGTATGTCCCTCTGTCTCCCTGTATATATGTGCTGCTGTCACCCTGTATATACTTGCTGCTGTCACCTTGTGTATGTCCCTCTGTCTCCCTGTATATATGTGCTGCTGTCACCCTGTGTATGTCTCTCTGTCTCCCTGTATATACGTGCTGCTGTCACCCTGTGTATGTCCCACTGTCTACCTGTATATGTCCCTCTGTCTCCTTATATATACGTGCTGCTGTCACTCTGTATATACATGCTGCTGTCACCCTGTGTATGTCTCTGTCTCCCTGTATATACGTGCTGCTGTCACCCTGTGTATGTCCCACTGTCTACCTGTATATGTCCCTTTGTCTCCCTATATATACGTGCTGCTATTACTCTGTATATACGTGCTGCTGTCACCCTGTGTATGTCCCTCTGTCTCCCTGTATATATGTGCTGCTGTCACCCTGTGTTTGTCCCTCTGTCTCCCTGTATATATGTGCTGCTGTCACCCTGTGTATGTCTCTTTGTCTCCCTGTATATACGTGCTGCTGTCACCCTGTGTATGTCCCACTGTCTCCCTGTATATGTCCCTCTGTCTCCCTATATATACATGCTGCTGTCACTCTGTATATATGTGCTGCTGTCACCCTGTGTATGTTCCTCTGTCTCCCTGTATATATGTGCTGCTGTCACCCTGTGTATGTCCCTGTCTCCCTGTATATACGTGCTGCTGTCACCCTGTATATACCTGCTTCTGTCACCCTGTGTATGTCCCTCTGTCTCCTTGTATATGTCCCTCTGTCTCCCTGTGTATATGTGCTGCTGTCACCCTGTATATACTTGCTGCTGTCACCTTGTGTATGTCCCTCTGTCTCCCTGTGTATATGTGCTGCTGTCACCCTGTATATACTTGCTGCTGTCACCTTGTGTATGTCCCTCTGTCTCCCTGTATATATGTGCTGCTGTCACCCTGTATATACTTGCTGCTGTCACCTTGTGTATGTCCCTCTGTCTCCCTGTATATATGTGCTGCTGTCACCCTGTGTATGTCTCTCTGTCTCCCTGTATATACGTGCTGCTGTCACCCTGTATATACGTGCTGCTGTCACCCTGTGTATGTCCCACTGTCTACCTGTATATGTCCCTCTGTCTCCTTATATATACGTGCTGCTGTCACTCTGTATATACATGCTGCTGTCACCCTGTGTATGTCTCTCTGTCTCCCTGTATATACGTGCTGCTGTCACCCTGTGTATGTCCCACTGTCTACCTGTATATGTCCCTTTGTCTCCCTATATATACGTGCTGCTATTACTCTGTATATACGTGCTGCTGTCACCCTGTGTATGTTCCTCTGTCTCCCTGTATACACGTGCTGCTGTCACCCTGTGTATGTCCCTCTGTCTCCCTGTATATATGTGCTGCTGTCACCCTGTGTATGTCCCTCTGTCTCCCTGTATATATGTGCTGCTGTCACCCTGTGTATGTCTCTTTGTCTCCCTGTATATACGTGCTGCTGTCACCCTGTGTATGTCCCACTGTCTCCCTGTATATGTCCCTCTGTCTCCCTATATATACATGCTGCTGTCACTCTGTATATATGTGCTGCTGTCACCCTGTGTATGTTCCTCTGTCTCCCTGTATATATGTGCTGCTGTCACCCTGTGTATGTCCCTGTATATACGTGCTGTTGTCACCCTGTATATACCTGCTTCTGTCACCCTGTGTATGTCCCTCTGTCTCCTTGTATATGTCCCTCTGTCTCCCTGTGTATATGTGCTGCTGTCACCCTGTATATACTTGCTGCTGTCACCTTGTGTATGTCCCTCTGTCTCCCTGTATATATGTGCTGCTGTCACCCTGTATATACTTGCTGCTGGCACCTTGTGTATGTCCCTCTGTCTCCCTGTTTATATGTGCTGCTGTCACCCTGTGTATGTCCCTCTATCTCCCTGTATATATGTGCTGCTGTCACCCTGTATATACTTGCTGCTGTCACCTTGTGTATGTCCCTCTGTCTCCCTGTATATATGTGCTGCTGTCAGCCTGTGTATGTCTCTCTGTCTGCCTTTATATATGTGCTGCTGTCACCCTGTGTATGTCCCTCTGTCTCCCTGTATATATGTGCTGCTGTCACCCTGTGTATGTCCCTCTGTCACCCTGTATATATGTGCTGCTATTACCCTGTATATACATGCTGCTGTCACCCTGTGTATATCCCCCTCTCACCCTGTGTATATACTGACTGTGGTTTAGGAGTAGGGAAGTGGAGCACAGGAATGAGAAGGAGAGGCAATATAAATGAGGAGGAGGCGCTCTACAGTGTATATAATGGGCTCTACCAGACATAATGTATATAAGGGGATTTACCAGGCATATTGTGTGTAAGGGGGTTCTTACAGACATGTATATAAGGGGCCACTCACTCCCAGCTGCTCCATAGAGTTCCATACAGGTACTAATGACCCGTCTAAGGTAACCAGTAATTAGGGGTGCCAAACTGAGATTTTATCTTGCCCCCCCAACTGAAAAACGTTCTGATGCTCCTGTATACAATAGAGGAAGAAGTCAGACATCTTCTAATTATGTATTATGTTTATCATCTAGTTTCTGTGGGATGTAAGGATAAGCCAAACTTGTCCTCAGCATTTTAGATGAGTTTGGCGTCAGAAATGTAATTTGTCCTTAGCACTTAGAGTAAGATCTCAGATCATTTTACTCTTTCTGAGAGACTGTATTGTGGGTGTCCTATGCTTGAGACTTCATCCTTTACCAAGATGTGACACAGGGCAGCTGGAGTCTTATATTCGTCAGACATCCCTATATAGAGTACATAGAGGGAGATGTAGCAAAACTAGGAGAGAGATAAAATGCCAACCAATCAGCTCCTAGTGGTCAGTGTACAGGCTGTGTTTATAAATGGCAGGAGCCGATTGATTGGTACATTGGTGGTCGATGGTACATTGGTGGTTGATTGGTACATTGGTGGTTGAACGCAGCCAGCAACTTTTTGCTGCTGGTGCGATCAACTAATCCCTGCCTATGGGGGGAGTGTATTTTAGCTTAGCAGGGCTGTGAATGCTTGTGCAGCCCTGTGACAGGACGGTCCCGTACGAAAGCACTCGCCGCTTTCGCGTCCCGTTGGCTGCGCACAGAATGGAAGGTCAAGTCACACGAGGCCTGACCACATAGGGGATTCCCGCTTACCGTCAGTAACCGCCTGTTACTGACTCCACCCACTGCGTTGTGGGCGGGTTTTGCTGCCACCACCAAACTCCTAACCTGCCGTGGCGTTTGGAACCACGGTTCTGCTCTGTATGTGCCGACGCACTGCCTTACCACACCTGTGTGGTGTTGACGAATCCCCACTAGCCACTTGCTAGGCCTCTACCGGTAGCTGGCGGAAGGCGGAGCTTGGAGACGTTAGGTGCTTCCCTGGACAGCCGGAGGACGGGGCTAGGTTTGGCCTAACCCTGTTGGTCACAAGATGAAGCAGTCTTCTTGAGGCAATGATGTTTATTTGCTCAATGATGATAACCTTTAAAAAGGCTCCTCCCTATTGCTAGGGGCAACAGCATACAATCAGATGTTTCAGCAGAATAAGATGGTACAATACACAATCCTATGGGCCAACTGCCCTCCTTTTATCCCTCTCCAAGACCCATTACCACAGGGGGTAAGCCCGCCCTGTGGTGTACAACCAATCAATGTTTACCCATGAGCTGTGCATGCCTTGGTCACATGCACAGCTAACATTGTTCCCTATGGACAGTGGGGAGTGGTCGGTCTCCTTTGACTATCCCATCTTGGAGGATCAGGATACGCCCCGGTGCCGTTCAGTCTAGGCTGGGGGGAAGTTTTCCCTCCTAAACTGACTTCCAGAAACCTGCCCGGGACCCAGCTCACTGCCTGCAGCCTGGATTTGGGCTCCAGAGCTGGGCAGCCTGGCTCCCCGGTCCAGGTTTCCAGGCCACTACGGGTGACCTCCATGGAGCTCCAAGAAACCACTCAGCTTGTTTCATAGCTGAGCTTCTTCTCTTTCTCTCAATGCCCCTTTGAAGTGTGAGGCTGGATGGGAAAGCATTCCGTTTTTGGGGAAAAGGTCTGGGAGAATCCATCAGCCTGCACAGCCATGGATTCCCCCCTCCTGGGACACACAACCAAGTAAGTGCAATTTACCTTTAAATACATCACATTTAAATCACACTGTACATGTTATTACATTTAAAACAATGTGTTTGTTTGTTTTTCTTTTTACACACTGTCCCCTAGTCCTGCAGCCTGGCTGCTAGGACTCTTTCTGTGCTGCGCTGGAGGTATGGGGCTGGCTTCCCCCATCCTCCAGCCTGCCTGCCTCTGGGGTCCAGAGAGCTGGCGCTCCCTGCCCCCCCAGTGGGGCACTCACTTAGTGACCTCGCCGCACGCAGCAGCGCACCCCCCTGATCCGAAGCCCGGCGGCCCGGGACACTTGTCCTGGCCGCCGTGACTCTGGCTTGTTGCAGCGCTGAGGTGCCGGAAGCGTAGCTCCCGGACCCCAGCACTTACCAACCTGATCATCCACCCGCCGCTAGGGAGCCGGCTAGCCCGGTCCCCCATGAGCGGCGCACTCTGGTGGCCTCGCCGCGCAGGGGGGCGGCTAGCCCGGTCCCCTGTATGCGGTGCTGATCTCTGGTGTTCTCGCCGCAGCGTCCGGCAGGGAGCCGGGCTGCGACGCACCCCCCTTGCCGCCCAGCAGCCCGGGACGTTCGTCCCGGCTGCCGCGGCTGGCCACCTCCGACGGGCTGAGGCGCCGGGAGCAGAGCTCCCGGCCCCCAGCGGCGGCTCTCCCTTCTACCCGGCGCGCACACAGTTAGTGCGCCCGGGGCTGCACTGACCGCTGCCGGGAGCGGAGCTCCCGGACTCCGGCGGTCAGCGGCTCCCCCCTCCCCCGGCGCGCACACACTGCTCAGCACGCCGGGGGCTGCCCTCACAAGCCGTGGTCTCCGGAGAGGTCCGAGACCACGGCACACATAAATACATTATTTTTTCATATTTATAAACACGGCGCCTAGCGCCCACAGTCTTTTAAATATGGCGCTAAGCGCCCATTGTCTTTGAAATGGCGCCGGGCACTAGGGGTTAACCCCTTCAGTGCCGCGGCGGCCATTTTCCTCGTGGCTGGGGCCTCTCCGGCCACAAGCCCTGCTTAACTTAAAAAGTTTTGTGTAAAAGAAGACCAGCCCTGGACATACTTACCCTGTGTGATGATCTCAGCGTTGATGGGGCCGGCATTGATGTCACACCTCCGCCCTCCGTTCACCTGGACACACCTGACTTTTACTAACCACTCCCCGAAAACGGCAGGAAACGGTAAGGTGACGCCCAGGAACGCCCTCTTGCTGTCCATCTTCTTCCGGCCGCCGCTGCGACCGCTTTCTTCGTTGCTTGCATCGTTGAGGTCGCCAGGCAACAACACACTTGCGCAATGCGCATTTCTGACCCGTTCGCACAGCAGCGAAGAACCACTGCGAGCGAACGGGTAGGAATGACCCCCATTATCTCTCTACAAGCTTTGATGCATTTCCCCCTTACAGTGAGGAGTGGAAGCAGACCGTCCTTCAGATACGTTCCTCATCCTGATGCCATAGGAAGTTCTCCATGCAACTATACTGGGAAAATTGAAAACGTTGGTGTTTGCATCTTTACCTTATTACATACGGATATTTATGATTATGCAGTCCTCTACATACTCTATCCTAGGGTGGCTAATCCAAGAACCTTTTTATCGTGTTCCCAAGTTAATTCTTCCGATTATCATTACAAAATGTTTATACTGTTTTAAATATTGCATCTAGACGTTATGTACGATTTCTAAAATGTTTTTTTTTTCCCCCTTATTTCCTCTTTCCTTCTCATGACATTTCCTGTTCTGTTGAAGAATGGCAACTTGCAAAAACATTTGGATACTGTGGAGAGAGATTTCATTGTTTTCAATAGAGAAAAGTAAGTATAACCATGTTGGGATCCGGTCTCTAGGTCGACCACTATTGGTCGACAGTAACTAGGTCGACAGGGTTTCTAGGTCGACATGCTCTAGGTCGACAGGTCAAAAGGTCGACCTGAGATTTTCACGATTTTTCACTTTTTTTTTTAACCTTTTCATACTAAACGATCCACGTGGACTACGATTGAACAGTGAACAGTAATCTGTGCCAAGCGAAGCGAGGCACCTTGCCCGAAGCATGGCGAGTGAAGCGAGCCATGCGAGGGGACACAGTGCACTAATTGGGGTTCCCGGTCACTCTACGAAGAAAACAGCACCAAAAAAAAACGTAAAAAATTAATGTCGACCTTTTGACCTGTCGACCTTTTGACCTGTCGACCTAGAGACCGTCAACCTAGACACTATCTACCTTAAATACCACATGTCATAGGGGCTCTAACCATATATTTTATTGTGTTTCCTTGTATTTGATTATTGTACATATCACAGTGGCAATACAATCTAGAATAAAAGTTTACCAAGGTGCCAGCTGCCCCCTCCTATCTGTTCATCTTACAGCCTTGGTAGAAAATCAAAGGGGAGGCGAAGGAGCAGGAGCCGGTCACAAATTGCACTACTGCGGGGTGTTTGCAGAGCGCACCATTTAGTACATCTGCATTATTTTGTATTCCCTGTAATCCCATTATTGCATTGTAGAATTTACCTCTCAGTCTGATTATGGTGTAATAATCTTCTCACTATTCCTTCCGGAGCTGGCCTAATACCTAGAGATATGTGGAACACCTTTGGGAGCCAGATATGATGTAACCCAGGAAGGTGCAAAAAAAAAAAAAAAAAAAAAGCATAGAAGAATGTGTCTGAAACTGCATATAAATGTACTTATGGTTAGATAACGTACTGTGGTATGTGTTGAAGATTTTTATTATATTTTTGAATATACATTAAACCAAACCTTTACTTTAAAAAGCATGATAAAATATCTATTACTATTGCATCCAACGCGATAACCGTGCAATCTGTGTGAGCACTACACCCAGTGCCAGATTAAGGTCCACATGGGCCTGGAGCTGACATTTATGAAGGGCCTATTGTGTGCCACCGCACGGGATGTGACCATTGCCATGAGGGTGTGACTAGATATGTGGGGGTGTGGTCTGCACAGGGGGTGTGGCCATTGCCATGGAGTGTGACTAACGCCTACCTCGAAAAACCGAAGTCTCATTCCTCTGGTTGTAGGACACAGACTCTCCATCCCTGAATAGCGACAGCTAGCAGGCCGTCACTAATTATTTATTATTATCCTTTATTTATATGGCACCACAAGGGTTCTGCAGCGCCCAATTACAAAGTACATAAACAAATAAGCAAAACAAGAAAACATTAACGTTCAGTTGAAGACAATATAGGACAAGTACAGGGTAAATAAACATTGCTGCATCAGCAGACGACACTGACACAAGTATCAGGGTAGCAGAAAACTAAGAGGTTTGGTGCCATCGAAGGAAGTATGAAGTAGAAGATAGTTTAAGTAAGATAAGGAAAAGCACACAATGGAATAGAACCCTGCTCGTGAGAGCTTACATTCTAAGGGGAAGGGCAGACAGACATGGGTGACACAAATGGGGTAGATAGTGATCATGGGACAGAGGGTTAGGATGAGATTTGGCTGGGTTTGGTGAAGAAATGGGTCTTGAGAGCCCATTTGAAGTTTTGTAGCGAGGTGGAGAGTCTGAGGGGGAGAGGTAGAGAATTCGGAGATAGGGAACAGCACATGCAAAATCTTGGAGGTAGGGGTGGGAGGAAGTAGTCAGCAGGCAGGAGAGGTGGCGTGCATTATACTAAGCTTTCATTTCTACAGTACATATTATAAACAGATACCTCTCCACCTACAGAGCTCACTACATAACACATGTATCACACAGATACTAGGCGCTTGTCCACAGAGCTCACAATCTTACATATCTCACAGACAGTGGCGTAAGTTCGTCCCAGTTGCCCGGAGGCAAGACAAATATTGGTGCCCCCCTATTTACTATATTGATAAATATATGTATGTAGATGTGCGTATATATATATATGCGCGTGTGTGTGTGTGTGTGTGTGTATGTGTGTGTGGAGTGTTCTGAAAAAATTGTATATACTGTATTTATACATTTAATTGTCTTTTATTTTAAATAACACATTTCTTAGCAGTCATACCCATGATTAGAACTCATGACCTGTTACACTAACAGCAGACACTTTACTAATGGAGCTATTTTCTCCTGTATAGGAAGCATGAAAATTCTAACTATATGAAGTTACGTGTAATTGTCAGAGAAGTATCTTCATATAGTTAAAATTCTCATATTTCCTATACAGGAGCAAATAGCTTAATCAGTAAGGTGTCTGCTTCCAGTGTAATAGGTTGTGGTTTCTAATACTGGCTTTGACACTTGTAAAATGTGTACATTCAGTATAATAAAGAGGCATTGGCGTTTCTATACTGGGTGCACAATAGAGTTTGAACACTAGGGGAAACAAACTCTATTGCGCCTGCTGAAAACTCCGGAAAGATGGCACGGCGGCCATTTTTCCGGAGTTTCCCATGTGCGCATTAGCAAAATCTTCGGGAAAATGGCCGCCGCGCCATGTTCCCGGAGGTTTGAGCATGCGCAATAGAGTCTGGTCTCAGACTCTATTGCCGCTGCCGTGGAGAAGGATGGCACCGCCGGGGGACTCCGGAGAGGTAAGTATTAAATGCTGTGCATCAGTCAGAGAGGAGGGTGGCCCCTGAAGCAGAAGGCTGCACACGGCCTCCTCCTCTCTTAAAACACCCCTGTAAAGTGGGTGTGATTTGTAAGGTGCAGGGACCAGTGAGGAAGTCGGCCACTGAAAAGACAGTGGCAGCTATCAATTAACTTAATTCAATGGTGTCACAGAATGGGAGGAAAGGTGCCCCCCTTCAGAGCAGGAGCCCGGCGGCAGATGACTCCTTTGCCTCCCAGAGTTCTGCCTCTGCTCACAGATACTGAGCCTTCAACATCCCCAGAGCTTACAATCAAATGCTGAACATGTCATCACACATACAGTACCTAGGGGGTAATCCCAAGTTGATCGCAGCAGGACATTTTTTAGCAGTTGGGCAAAACCATGTGCACTGCAGGGGGGGCAGATATAACATTTGCAGAGAGAGTTAGATTTGGGTGGGTTATTTTGTTTCTGTGCAGGGTAAATACTGGCTGCTTTATTTTTACACTGCAATTTAGATTGCAGATTGAACTCACCACACCCAAATCTATCTATCTCTGCACATGTTATATCTGCCTCCCCTGCAGTGCACATGGTTTTGCCTAACTGCTAAAAGAATTCCTGCTGCGATCAACTTGGAATTACCCCCCTAGTACTAGCACCCAGGACACTAACACATGTGCCATAGATCTTCTAATCTCTTCTCCATCGGTTTACAATCTAACAGCAGCATAATCCAAATTTTAATAATTTTATCAAATTGTTATTTTTTTTAATGAAACCTCATTCATCAAAGCTGTAACAGAAGGAGATATGACTTATATCTCCTTTGTTACAGCCTGCTTCAATAATCTCTACACTCCTCATACTATAGTATGGGGATGTAGAAATGAGTACATTAATCAAACTCCAAAGAAGCATTTCCATCCTGAGATGGCGTTCAGTTTTACGAAGGAGCACAAGCCGCTGGCAGCCGGCAGCTTGTGTGTGTCCTGTGCCACTGCCAGCACACAGCAGTGGTCCCGCTGCTGTGCTGCAGTATCAGACCCCCCCTTCCCACCCATATTCCTGCTGGTCCTAGCTGTCTCCCTGCCGCGGCGTTGTGCAGCCTCCTCCACTTCGGCTTCCCTCACTTCCTGCCGGCGCCAGTCTCAGCTGTCCTGCAGGTCCTTACTCCACCTTCTAAAATATTATCTGCAGTTAGGAGCAGCGGAGGGCAAAGGGGGTCTATCCATGAGGCAACAGCTCAACTCTGGGGTCTGCAGCTAAGGGGAAGTCCTTATGGACACCTAAGCTGCAAGGGGAAAAATATCACTTTTACGAAAAACAGCTTCTCAAAAATAGCAGTTTTTCAGAAGTGATATTTTTATTAGAGAGGCATAATGAATACTGAAAAACCTGTAAAATGAGAGGCTGAGAACTGAAAACTAAAAATTCTCAATTCACAATTTTTTCATGATGACTATGGCCCATAGTGTGCTGGTTCTTTGTCTGCAGAGCTTGCAATCACAGAGATTGTCTCCTCACCTGGGAGGGGCGGGGAGTTGAGACGGGGTTCCCCATAGCAGCGGCTCTGTGCTCTCCCAAAACTTTTCTCTGCTGCCGGGGCGGGCCTGAGACGTCTGAGCTCCTTCCCACTAAACTAGGGCTCAGGCTCTCACCTGATAAGAAGAAGCCCCTGTCACAATCATGTAGGCCGCCTTTACGGAACCAAGGGTAACCACAGCTCATCTGCCCCTGGTACGCTGGTGGTGTGGCAGCACTTGGTGTGGAATCACACTTCATGATGTTGCACAGCACTGAGGAGGAGCCGGGAAACTGTGAGGCGCAGGGAGGGCTAATGAAGCCTTCTACTGCACCACCAATTTTAACAGTGTTGCCGGCATTTGAACAACCCGTATGGGGTCAGTCTTCGGCTGGATGGCAGGGGGAGAGATCAGCTGTGGTGCTAGTGAGCGGGACCTGAAGTGGCCGCTGGCAGCAGGGGCTGAAGCCCCATCCATCCCATTGTTAATCCAGCCCTGGCTGGCACCCTGTACATGGGGAGCTGTTCTGCGAGCATCAATGTACGCTGACGCATCTGTATATACTGTAGAACAGTAATGCATATATACATATGTATGTATATATATATATATATATATATACCATGCATGGGGCGCAGTCAGCATACCAGCGTTCGGGATGTTGGCAATTGGAATGCTGATGCCGGAATCCCAACATTGGTCAGTATGCTGGTGCCGGGATCCTGACATGGATAAAAATGCAGGCGCTGGAATCCCGACTGCCGGCTCCCCGAATGCAAGTATGGAAAGGCTCCTTACTGTCAGGCCATGGGGGAGGGGGGAGGTTTAGACTGCGGGGGGAAGGTTAGGGTTAGGCTTCAGGGGAGAGGGTTACAATTAGGCTGCAGGGAGGGGGTGTTAGGCACCACCGGTTAGGGTTAGGCTGCGGGGGGGGGGGGGGGGGGGAGGGTTAGCTTTAAGCTACGGGTAGGAGGGTTAAGTTTAGGCTGCGGGGGGAGGGTTAGGCTGCAGGGAGGGGGTGTTAGGCACCACCGGGGACGGTTAAGCTGCAGGTGCGGGGGGAGGGGAGGGTTAGCTTTAGGCTACGGGTAAGGCGGGTCAAGTTTAGGCAACACTGGGGAGGGTTAGGGTCAGGCTACGGGAAGGGAGGGTTGCGGGGGGGGGGGGGGGGGGAGAGTAGATGAGGGTTAGTATACTTACCTTCCAGGTGTCAGGATCTGGCACGTAGTGATGCCACTGTCGGTATTCTGATGGCTGGCATCCCAAACGCCAGATCCCGACACCATCCCTATATATATGTGTATATATATATATATATATATATATATATATATATAGAGAGAGAGAGTATATATATTTATACATAAAGCACATACATAGAATATACATATCATATCCATATATACTGTATGCCGAGTACATATCGTTTACATAGTATAGTGATAATACCTGTACACATACTGCAATACAGCAGGGAGGGTGTTACAGGGGGCGCTGCTACTGTAAATCCAGAGGATAGAGATGGAACTTGTATGTTTTGGAGTCACACTTATAAAAGTAATTATCCTGTACAGTACTACAGTATATACATATATAGTGTGTGACACACCGACAGGTGACTTACCATCTCTCTTGTGTTTAGCTCCTGCAATATCATCTCAGCCTGCTGCCCGGCTAGTTGTTGGTGTGTGGGGAGTGGGGGTGTCCTGTAGTCTGTGCTCTGTGTCTGCTGTGCTCCGATTGGATCACACTCAGTCACTCACTCAGCCAATCGGAGCACATCAGACACTGCTGAGGAGTTCCTGCACTGATCAGGAATCTCCTCAGCGTTACAGCAGGGCAGAGCAGGGCGCAGCACAGCCTCAGCAGCTGAAATACTGGTACCATATACAGCAGCACGTCACCAGCCCGACGACCCTGCCTTGTCCACGCCCCTATAGTGGGAGGAGTTACAGAGCAGGGGACCGACCCACCTGGGATTAACCAACAGACCAGCACGAGTCTGACTGTGAGGCATCAAAAAGTTAACTTTGGATAGGCCAGGGGGCTGGGCTATGGTCGGATCCGGAGGCGGAGCCTAAGGAGTATTCGGGATTGAGTCGGCAGAGTTTCAGAGTTCCGTTGTCGGAACTTTGCCCAGTCGGTTTGGGGTTCTGTGGGCCTATTTTCAATGGGGGGCCTGGAGCTGCAGCTCCATCCGCCCCATTGTTAATCCGGCCCTGACTACACCAGTCATACATACTGTTACCTCTAATTATACCTGAGTCTAACTCGGGGCTGGCGCCTTCTCTTCTGTAGTCATTGATGACTTCTCCTCTTAAGTGGCCAGGGTTGGAGCTGCCTCTATCTCTGCCGTCGCCGCCTCTTCTTCAGCCTAAATAATATATGATAAACATTTTATTTTTTATTTCGTTTTAGCTTCTTTTGTTATTATTCTATTACATCATGTATGTTGGACTGGAATGGTGAAGCACACTTTAGATGCTGATCACAGTATCTCACATTTCTGTTTTAGACTCAGGAATATTATTTTATATTTTAGTAAAAACATGAGGTTATTAACGCCAATTTTGAAAGATTGTGACTGTATCTACAGCATGGGTGGGTTACCTCCGGCCCGCAAAGCCATTTGTTCCGGCCCACCCATCAGTCTCTAACTGACAGTATATCTTTTAGGGACAAGTAATTTAATTATTGATCTAATTAAACTACAAACTCGCATTGTTTTTTGAACAAATTTGTCATCCACAAACATCACTGTAAAAAGTATCTAACCTCTCCTTGTTCTCCTCATTTACCTCTGTGCTGTGGCTGCAAGCTGTTCAACCCCCCCCCCCCCCCCCCCCCCCCCCCTCCTTCCCCCTGCAACCTCTGCAGTTGGCGTTTATTGTGCCCAGTGCTCCGGTTATATGCGTTTGTCTCACCAAAGCCCTACTGTGTTTGCCCTTAAGGTTATGGCTGACACATACCTGCCATCAAAGTACCTGTAGGGACAATAAGCAACATGGATCTGCAAATACCCTGAGCCATCATGGTGATGTGGTGTCAGTGGGAAAAAACAGCAGATATACTACCCACCCCATCCCCTGCTGCAGGAAATAAGGTACTGCCAAACAGAAGATGAAATACTAAGCAGATTCTTTTAGGATATCCAACAATCTCAAGGATAGAGAGGTAAATTGCCGCCTGCCAGGCCCTACCAGCCAGCTGTACATGAAAAGCAACCAGATGTCTCCTTTGCAGATGTGGAAAATGTAAGGGTGGCGGTGCAGTGTAGTGCCTGCTGCCGTGCAGGTGTGATTCACTTCTTACCGCATGATGCCCTTCTTGCCTTCTAGCTATGGGACCTCTTTGGATCAGGAACCTCTCCTGGAACCTCGACACTGCGATTCGGCCTGGGAGTCCAGACGAGCTAGAGAGAGAGAAGTACTAGTCACCGCGTATCAACTCTTTCCGCGGCGAGGAAAAAGGACACAACTGGGGTGGCAGCGACCTTAGGTGAATGTCATCACTGGCCCTAGGGCCTCAGCCACCCAATCGTCATCTCTTGGTACTTGCACACCAGGTGAAGGCGAGCCTCGCTTGGCCTAGCGAGGTCTAGCGAACCGGTGCCCAACGTGGACCAAGACACACAGTGGGGGAGGAAATACTCACACAGCCACTCCTGTCACCTTGCCTGTTGCGGGTCTCTGCTCCTGGAGAGAAAATGACAACAGCCTACCTACAAACTAGTAAATAGGCTAACAACTAACCTGGCCTATTGTACTTCAACTCTAAACAACAAATATAACTTGGGTAAATTGCTACACCTGTCTCCAGCTAACAGAATATACACATACAAGGCGACAACAGTAATGATGCATAACAATGTGAGTTACCTTTGAGTCTGGTTTGGTGGGTGGTCTAGCCGCTTCGTTCAGACTAACAAGTGCCTACACAAACTAGCTGTGTCGTGGACAGCCGTCCACTTCAGGTTCACGGGATGGGTGGGACCGACTCTCCACTGCCTCCCCAATCCCGAACTGAGTACAGAGGTGAGGGCCAGCCAGCCCTTCACATCCAACCAGCAACAGGCCTCGAGCAAGCTGCCTCACAGCCCACTTGCAGCGGGGACCCAGCCAGAGAGGGATCTGTACTGTATGGGCTTCCCCCTAGTGAGGGTCGAGCCCTGCTACACACTAAAGGGCCTAGTGCTCTCTATTGAGGCTCAGGTCTAATACCTGTGATCACCCACGGACCTAGTGTCCGCTTACCTGCCCACAGTGGTCTTGGCCTAATGCCAAGTTCACCCCTGTATTGCACCACAAGCCTAGTGCCTGCCTAACGGAGGAAAAGTAATCTTGGCCTAACGCCAAGATTACTGTACAAAGGATGGTGGCCCACTACTCCTAACTATCCCTCAGGCCTAGAGCCTGTACTGCGGCACAGGCCTAGCGCCTGCCTGATAAAAGAAAAGTAATCTTGGCCTAGTGAGGGCCCAGGGCCGCCTACCCGGATCGGTGGGAGAGACTGCAGTGGGGAGCTTCGTCTGCTCTTTTGGTTCCCACACGCTGCAGCACTCTCCGCCGGTCTTCCACCTCCGGATCCCGGGTGCCGCCTCCTCTGTGCTCTTGGCCGCTGCCTCTTCTTTCTTCTGCTGCCTGGTCTTCTCTCGCCTCGTCGTCCGTTGCATCTGGATCCTCCTCTTCTTCTGGAGCTCTCCACTGCTCCAACTCAGGTGCCCGACTGAGCTCCCCTGCCGCTCAGCGCCTAATATAAGATGCTGGGAGGAGGCGCAGCGATGACGTGGCAGGCTCCCATTAATCCACCGCGACGAGCGTTGATTGGCACGCCGCCGCGGCTTCCTATTGGACGCCAAGCCGCGAGCCGGGATTGGCTTGCGATTGGCGCCAGGTTCAAATCCCTGAGCTCTGACTGGAGGAACCAGAATCCTTTCGGATCCAAGATCCTCCATGGTCACGCCCCATCGCCGTTCTGCCGCACCCCGTCGCTGGAACCAGCCGCCAGCCTCACAAAATGATCATTATTAATACAGTGGATATGCTGCTGAGGGTCAGCAAGGAGATATCTGTATAGATGTGTCCTCATCTAGCCTCAATACGCCACGCAACGGGAGATGCCTGTCGCAGGGGAGCTGACGTTTCCTCCCGGCATCTTTTTTTTGCTAAAAATGCATCAGCGTGATGCAACTAGGACACTTGTATATCTTGGTGTGACCGTGTCTGTATATGAAGCACAACAGAACCTTGTATGGAAAAAACCCATGGGCGCTGCATTGTAGCAGTTCATTTGCAGATTCAGAGGCACAGTCACACACAGATATACAGGTGTTGCCTATCAAATTAATCAACAGTCTCCTGGTGCGTCCTAGCCTCATCGTGTTGCATCTAACATGCATTTGCGGCAGAAAGATGTCTGATGCTGTCAGCACCAAGAGGGTCTGTGTGGCGCAACTGCAGCAAAGATGTATGATAACACATTTAGCTGTAATTATGGGTCTGATTCATGTTTGTTAGTAAAGCAAAAAAGCAAGCAATTGTGCAGTACCATGTTGCACTGCAGGTGGGACATATGTAACATGTGCAGAGAGATTTACATTTGGTTGGGGTGTGTTCAAACTTAAATCTAAATTGCAATGTAAAAGTAAAACTGTCTAAAGTGGGGTACACACAGAGAGATCCGTGTTTAAAATCTAAGCAATCTGAGCGGGGGGAGAGATGTGTGCTGAGCGGTCTGTGTTAAGATCACTCAGCACACATCTCTCCCGTCAGTACTGGCCTTTACATTTGTGGACTGTTTACTTTGCACAGAAAAAATATAACCTATTCACATCTAAATGTCTCTGCACATGTTACATCTGCCCCACCTGCACCGCAACATGGTTTTGCCCAGTTGCTTGCTGTTTTGCTTTACTTACAAATATGTTAGGAACAGCTTTTAACTGCTTTTGTATCATTTGCTCTTTTATGCTGGATTTTGTTTCTATTCTTGAAGTCCCATGATTGTGTGTCATCTTGTGGCTTGTTAGCTCGAATCTGCCTTGTTTGCTGTCTAGCTTGTGAACCCTAATGGTGGTGGTGGGGTGGCATGTATGATTTACCCGGTTCCAGATGGGGGGACCCAGGTCTACGATTGCTCCCACTGCTTTGCCCACTACCGCTAGCCACATCTGTATAGCAGCACAGCTGAGTGGCACATTAGACAGTAAGAGACAGGAGTCTTTTGCAGCAGCAGTCCCGTTACGCACTGTCCATTGTGCCACAGGGCTGCACTGCTATGAAGGCACAGTCAGTGGTAGTGGGGAGAGAGGAAGGGTGATCCCTGCAGCCTCTCTGTGCTGGGGGCATTTTCTAGGGTGGTATGGTCACGACTCCCCACAGTACCCTGGCCCATCAGAGCTCTTGATGACCCTGGAGTCTACACTGCCTTGTCTGCTGCCAGGATCATCCGCTTGCTTGTGACCCCCTACCCTGCCTTGTGTGCTGGCTGGAGTGAACTAATGTTTGTGACCTCCATCCTGCCTTATCAGCCACCCAGACAGTCCACCTGCTTATACTGTATACCCAATTTTCATTTGGCTACTGTTTTGCTTTTACTATTGCTGGCTGCACATTCCACCCGTTGCAGTGCCTCATCAGTGACTTTGCTCAGTATTGCCGAAAAAATATAAAGGGGACAAAGGAAAAGGAAAAAGAAGATAGGAAATCAATATTGTTGTCATCCTTACCATCATATTTTTTCCTTCCTTCTATCAAAAAGAAGGTTTAGGTGCATTAAAGCTAGTACATCTCAATTAAAAAACAGTTTTTTCTCTCTGTAATCATCAGTTTTACTCAGAAATTGTGATTTTTAACTATTTGTGTGACCTGGATTGTACTTTCGTTGTGTTTTTACAATGACAATAAAATAAATGAAGATCAATAACTGCAAGTGAGCATTGAGGGTGAAGGGGCTAGGTTAAGGGAATATATAGGATATGGCACAGGTTCTCAAACGGTTCTCAGGACCCCACACAGTGCATGTTTTGTAGGTAACCCGACAGGTGCCCAGGTGTATTAATTACTCACTGACACATTTAAAAATGTCCACAGGAGGTGGAGCAAATTATCTCACTTGTGATTCTGTGAGGATACCTGGAAAACATGCACTGTGTGGGGTCCTGAGGACCTGTGGGATATGGGAACCGGAGGTACCGCATAGTGTGAGGGTATATGGGAGATATAACAAGGTCTAGATAGGTATTAGTGCGGTAATGTTGTAGGAGTATGTATCTGTAGGATGGTACTCATTAGGGGTATAGGACCCACCAGACAATAGTACAAAGTATAGAGTGGATGTATGTAATGGAGAGTGAAAGATAATTCTATCATTTCACAGGTTTTAAAAGGGTACATAATATATATGTTGAGATAGCAAGAGTTAGTGTGGAGAAAAGTGTAGCAGAAGGGAGCAGGGGGGATAAATATGTAAAGTGTATAGGTTGTGAGGGGTGCAGTTTTACAAGAGGATTTTATTTCGAGAGAGACTGCTATGGCCTTTATCTGTTTTGTGGAGTCCTGTTTCTCTTCCATTCTACATGTCCAATTTTCAGTGGCAAGGACGAGAACTAACCTGTTTCCAGACAATGCATTTGGACAGGCACAATGCTAGAGCTACTGTAATAACAGCATCAGAATGCCACCTGAGTAAGAACTGTGTGGTATTCTCCTTACATGTTATGTTTTCTTACAGAAGCAGACGGGTCCTCAAAGAAACCCAAGAAAACGTGACGATGGCCCAGACCAAAGAAGAGGAGGATGGGAAGAACAACAACCTACAATCCCTGTGATCTGCGGCTCTGTAGCTTCTGTAACTGGAAGGAGAGTGATGCCGTCACAAACAGCATAATGTGTAGCTCTGGACAAACTACGTTATGGAGCAATGGTGACTACTGACATGACTTTGGCTTCTCAGAATCATAGTAAACTATGAACTTTATTTTTTTGTTTAATGGGTTCTGCAAAAGATATTTTTTTCTTAGAAGACAATCGACTTAATGCATTCTATAGCATTCAAGTACAAATGAGCATAATGTTCCTTTTATTTATTTACTTTGCAACTGTAATTATTTTGCTGTAGGGCTGAATTATAATGCATTTTGCACAGATTAAGAACTATTTTAGACAAACCATTTTTTAAGAGCACTAGGAATATTTTCTAGGCTTTTTTTTATTTATTGGTTTTACTTTTTAAAGGTCTGTAACATGTACTGTAGCTAAAATATTTTGTTATTTGTAATGATAGTTTTGCATAGAAGTAGCAAAAAATGAGATTAATAGCTTTAGCTCAAAGGTTGCTTCTGCCATAGTGTCAGAATCAAATGACTGGAAAATGTGGGGCTGGGGCAGAGTTGAAGGTAAGTCAGACATAATTGCTGCTACATTGTGCACATAGAACTGAATGCAGATCATTTTGCATATACAGAGTCTTTAGACAGGAACCCCTATCTGTATACTTGGGTCATCACTGTCCTCATCATTCCGGGTGCACTTGCACCAGCCTTACACCGTACTAGGTGCATAAATCTGTCTGAAAACAGGCAAAATTATCCATACTCGCAACTCCGCATAGCCTGCAATTCCATCAACACGCCTTCTCTGAGCTTGGCATAAGTGACTAGATTGTCAGCTTGTGAACAGGACCCTTCTACCACTTTGTCTGTTGTTACTTAGTCTTGTTTTATTACAGTTTGTTCCCAATTATTAAGTGCCACAGAATTTGCTGGCTGTGTATAAATAAATGCTATTACATAAATGTGAGAATTCCCCATTGTCCGCAGCTGCACACGCTGGATCCCATACTATGCACAGTGCGAAAACACACGCGGCAAATGGACTTCCATTCAGGTCTGCATCAGGCCCATTGTGTTGTGTGTAGCTCCTAATGGAAGAGTGGAGGTTTGATAAATGTTTCATACAATATAATATAGCTGCTGTGCTCCAGCTCCTGGGCCATCAGGGTCTTAGAGCCACCCCATAAAATAAAGCTAGGCAAACACAGCCAGAAAAGACCAAGACACATGTTTAAATGAATAATAAAATCTATTGCAATCAGGTACATTTATTCTAATTTAGGCAGGAATTGGAAGATAGTGAAAACAGTAGAAAGAAAAAAAGAAACCCATTAATAACCATAGATTAGATCCATATTGGGCAACTGATCAAGGGCTGCACATTATGTTTAACTCTGTAATAAGTCAAAGCAAAACATATAATCAAAGAAACACCAATATGTAATAACATTAAGGGGGGGTATTCAATTGTTTGAAATGTCAGTTGGGTGTCTTTTTTCCCCCTGTCTATTAGATAGGAAAAAACAATCTAATAGACAGGGGGGAAAAAACACCCAACCGACTTTTCAAACAATTGAATTCCACCCTAAGGGCGGTATCCTATTAAATGCTGTGATTTACCACACAATAACAACTGGCTTTTTAGCCCAATACTATCGTGCTATCCAATTACAGCCTGTTTTTATCATGTGGTAAATGACCCTTTATAAGGCGATAACATATGGGATCCAGGATAAGTTCCCGACCCCATATGTTATTTGGTGAAAATGGGTCTCCTGGAGCTACTTATCGGGGACTCAGGCACGCGAAGCAAAATCCCAGATAAGTGGCAGCTTACGGGGCTAATTGGATAGCCCCAGGAGAATCCATTAGCTGCGTTAATTCACTAATTGGATATTACCCTAATACTGTAATAGCAGTCATTTGTCTTCTGAGTGACCAGATTTTTCTCCAGCTTGTATAAGTTAGGTGAAAGGCTAGGACATGCCCAGTACAAATCTGCAGAGAGGTTTCCATTAGTCACCCTTTTGGGCATGTTATTTCAATTTTCAGCTTGATAGAAAATGCCTATCACATGTGTAAGTGGAGCCTAATATAGCACACGGGTACATACCTGCTCACTGTCCTGCTTTCGGTGTGTCAGTCACAATGCTGGAAGATTGCCTGTCACTTCTGCTCTGCATAGTAGCCATGGTGTGTGCATGGCAGGCAAATTGTGTTTACTGGGAGAGAAATGGGATGGGTGAAAGAATGTTAGTAGTGTTGAGCACAGTGTAACCACACCGCTGGGATTTGTGGTCACACCTGTTTTGTCACCCTTCCCCAACCATATGTGTTGTGAGCAGGAATTACACAACTTCAAGTGCTGTAGGTCATAAGTCCTCTGCTCCTGGAGGTGCTGTGTGACCTCCCTGAGTTGTGTGGGAGAGGTCACCCGTTGCAGGTGAGGTCACGTGATGCGGGCATTTAGGCAGGTCATTCCCAATTCTGGGGAACTCAGGAGAGCGGTGGAGGACAGGTTCCAGCAGCAATGATAGAGAGCTGCCACCACACTGCGGCATGACCGCACACATCTTTTTGGAAGGAGCACGTCCATTCCACAATTCAGAATTGTTGAATGTAGTTGGGTATAGTTGTATGCTGAAAGGTATGTGTTTACATTCTCAACTGGAGGGAACAATGCAGAGAATAATATTCGCTGGGGCTCTCACTTCATAGAGCAGAGAAAAGAATAGACCGAGTATAAAGCAGAATGATGCTGGGGAGTGTAGGGTGAGTCTCTGGGGTCCCCTGATGTCCATTACTGCCTTAGGTAAACCCATCTTTTCAGTTTCAGATACAAGAGGGCTATAATGTAGCTCAGAGTTTCATGATGTCCTCTGCTAGGTGGTTAGTAGTCTGTCAGTTGTTATTATTAGCCTTTATTATGGCCCATTTGGCCTTCAATTTTTAAATACGCTATAGGTGTATTCAATCTATGGGGTAAAAGGAATGGGAATTTAGATGGCCAAAGGGCTCCATCGTAGATATATATTTACATTGACAGTAAATAGTGTAAAAGTTAATTACTTTTCTCATTACAGTTTTATCTTCCCTTCACTGCTCCTTTCATATCATTAAGCTCATTGTTGTTTGTTGAAGTATATTGAATAAAATCAAAGTTGAATGCAATTATTCTAATGTAGTATTAAAAACAGTTATAATAAACTACCAAAGTGCACTAACTTATCCGTTTAGCAACGTTTTCATTTTGTCACTCAACTTGTCGCAGTAAGCAGAGTACTGAAACTGGTCAACAACCATTTCTTATAATGTTCCTATCGCTGCATTTGCCAGGACTGTATCACGTGCCTGAAACTCCTCAAGATGAAAACCTGATACAGTCACCGGTGGCGGGGGAGAGATGAAAGGTATCCTTGTGAAAATGACAGTATATTATAATAGTAGAGATAATTTTCTGCAAATTGATAAACCATCTAAAAAAGAGAAACTCAGTACAAAGTAATATTTTAATTGCCCTCTGGTCATGTATTAAATTAAATATGCTTCAACGACAAATGTTTTTTTATTGTTTGCTATAGATGTAGCATTTGTACAAATAAGGCAAATTTAGCAACCCAAATTCCTGTTACTGTTGCTATACAACAAAATGTTTACATATTAGCTAGTTTTCTGGACCATAGTCCTCATTTAAAACAATACTGTAAGTAATAATTTACAAAACCTAATGGCAGCGAAAAATCCCCTTTGGTAGCACTGTGCCTTGATTTGACAGGTGCAATTTGATCTCCAGTAGAGCACATAAATGTGCAGAACAAGATGGCGTCATTTGTGGTTTAGCAGAAATTTGCGGTGGCCAATTCAAGGAGCTGGGTGGAGCGAGGTAAGTACTGAGTAGCTGCAGTGGTGCAAAATGAGATGGGCAGGTGGAGAGGGAGTGTTTTAGGGGTGTTTCCTGTTATACAGAAATGCACACGTCCCATTACTCTCAACGTAAGGACCTGCATTTTGCACTAGCTCATAGCTGCCAGAGATTATTATGTGATTATCTGCCTCAGCTAGGGCAGGTGGTGACTGGAAGCTTTACTAAGCATGGCTATCAAACCGTCACAAAGGGGCTTTGTGTTTTCTGGGTCACTTCTCATACTGAAGTAGGTGGCAACTCTTAGGATTGCATTATTAACTGACCAATAACCAGACAATACCTTGTACACAGCAGTGGAAGGTTTGCGCTGACTGCTGACCCGCATAGCAGCCGTGGTGTGCATTGCAGGGAGATTGTGTTATTATTAGCGCAGTATAATAGGATGGATGGAAGTGCTGTGATTTGTGCTCACACGTCTATTCTGTCCTGATTCCCCAGACAGTATATGTTATGAGGTACTGTATGCAGGAGCGTAACAGGGCCTTCCCAAAATCTCTTTGGGGTGTTTATTCCACAAGTATAGCTGGGCCAAATAATATCATAAAAGGTTGTTTTTTTTTGTTTTTTGTTTTTGTTTTTGTCCCAAGAATAATAAAACCTAAATCTCCTTAAAGTCTATTTAACACATTTCTGACAATTGGCAATGCTTGTATAATCTATCTGAAATTGTGCAGCTAGCTGATTATCCTATCCTATAGGATGCTCCTTTCTTCACAACACTGTTTCTCCTGCATGTGCACTATTAAATGTCCATATACAGTATAGTAATCCTTATTCAATGCTGCACTAAACTACGACATTAAGTTAATCGCAGCAAACAAAGTATACATGGTCTAGTATTTAACCCCTGTGCCTACACCAGGAGAATACTTGGCTCTTAGATTAAAAAAAAAAAAAAAAAGTCAATTCGACAGCACTTGGCAGAGAACCGATGCCACCTGCACTCCAGCAGTGAGCAGCCACGTGTCAGGGCCAGTGCACAGTGGGTGATGGGTTTAATAGATTTTTTAAATTTTCAAAGATGATGAACTTTGGAACAACTTGTTTGTGTTGATTTTATCTTCTATCACTAATGCATGCTTGTAGACTGTATCTCATTCAATATTATGTTTTAGAAATACGATGAGCCACAAAAATTGAATGAAAGTTTTCATATCTATGGTACAGTACCAATGTCAATGACATGACTGATGGCAGGCAGAGGTCATCAGGATGCAGGGGCATCAATCCAGTAAATATATGCAAAATTGTGTCAACAACTACAGTAAGTGCAACACCTACCGGCCCCAACTCACTAGTATTAAAATAAAGAATATTCTAGTGACCTCTACCACAATACGTAGAACATTATAGTGGTTTTTATACAATACTCTGAGCATTCTGTTGACATCTATTGTGACCTCTTTACAATTCCTAGTCAGCAATATACAATGAAGAGCTTTCTATAGTCTCCTATAAAATAATGATTTCACAGGGCATTACAATAAGCATTGTACATTAAGAGAGCATTCAAGTAACATTTATACAATACAGAGAGCATTTTAGTGATATATTTGCAACATACAGAGCATTGCATTGACCGATCTCCAATACACAGAGCACTGTAGTGTCTCATGCTATAAAACGGACTATAATGCAAACATATAAGTAGGAAGAGATTTTTATTCAAAAATACCAATGATTAAAGTATAATTTAGACTAGTGTTTCCCAACTCCAGTCCTCAGGGGACTCGGGCAGTACATTTTTTTCCAGATCTCGTTACAGAGTCACAAGTGCAATAATTAGTACAACCACCGGATTTTGTAAAATGCTTTATTAGTGAGCACACTTGTGCTCCATCAGTGAATAAGGATACATGTATTGATAGGGCTCACTGAGGACTGGGGTTGGGAAACACTGCTCTAGACAGGACTGAATGACAGGACTTTTACCTTAATGGTTGCTGCATTTTAAGTGTTACGGTTACACGCAAATTATGTGCTACAGCAGAGTTTCACAAATGCCACCATTAAAGTCCAAGCTTTAAGAATGTCCATGCTTGAGCAAGGTGGCTTAATTAGCAACGCAGTCAATATGATTTAGACATCTGGCCTTAAGCTTGAATATCCTTAAAACCCGGACTGTAATGGCAGAGTTTGGGAAACGCTGTGCTACAGGAATAAAGAGATGTACTATAGTTCAACTGCATTATTCTCACACTATGTGCCGGAGAGAAGTACAAAGAACTTTATATTACGTCACGGTAGCTGCCACATAAGACTTTGTACATCATTTTTTAAGGTACTTAAACCAATTTCTGGAGTGGAGACAAAAAAGTTGGAATAAAGAATTTGTGTTTGTTACAAGAGCTGTTCTGTGGCCTAATCTGTTGTGACAGCACCTCTCGCAACATATGATAGACTGTAGTCAGAGTATATGTGCAGAAGCTTCCTTGTCGCCTGTGTCCACATTCAAATGTTATCCTCCGAACTACACATGGTGACCTTTCACATACAATATAATTCTATCCTCCTCCATGACTGTCATGTAACATAGTCTAGCTTCCTCTGAAGACAGGTGTAAACCATGTCCCTTCATGTTCTTCCTTAATTATCTCCCTCTCCTTCTCATTCCACTGCTCCTATTTTTTACTTTACTTTCCCCTGGCATCTCACCCTTCCTTGCTCCCCACCCCTCTCCATTATTCAGCACATGTGACTGTGCAGGAAGCAGTCATTAGAGTTATTGAAGCTCTTCAGATCAGGTAAGTGTAGTGGTGGTAATGAGCTATTAATGTAATGTGTATGTCATGCTTGCCTACTCTCCCGGAGCATCTAAGGGACTCACACATTTTTTGGAACTCTTGGAAGAGTAGGTCACCCTGCCATATCCCAGCCACTTCCTAATGATAGGCAGGGAATGAGATTCTCAGAATTGATGTAGACCCCCCCCCTCCCCCAGCCCCATAGTGATCAGATGCATCTACCCTCCAGAGGGGAGGATTTAAAAGTTTGCAGTATAGTGTATGTAGATTATTAATGTGATCTGATTTTTTTTAATGCTGGGCAAATGCTGGCTGCTTTTCCATGTAGCCCGCAATTGCTGAACAAGTCAATTGCACCCTTGTCATACTCAATGCTGATAGCCTCATCTTGGCTAAGAAGACTTAATTCACACAAAGAGCGGTATCCAATTTTCTCTTACGTCCTAGAAGATGCTGGGGACTCCGCAAGGACCATGGGGTATAGACGGACTCCGCAGGAGATAGGGCACCTAAAAAGAACTTTGACTATGGGTGTGCACTGGCTCCTCCCTCTATGCCCCTCCTCCAGACCTCAGTTAGATCTTGTGCCCAGAGGAGAATGGGTGCACTGCAGAGCGCTCTCCAGAGTTTTCTGTTGAAGAAGAATTTTGTTAGGTTTTTTATTTTCAGGGAGTCCTGTTGGCAACAGGCTCCCTGCATCTTGGGACCGAGGAGAGAGAAGCAAAGCTGGCTTGTCAAGTTGGGCACTGCTTCTAAGGCTACTGGACAACATTAGCTCCAGAGGGAGTCGGAACACAGGTTCGTCCCGGAGCCGCGCCGCCGTCCTCCTCACAGATGCCAAAGATAGAAGCCGGATGAGAAGGCAGAAGACATCTTAGGCGGCAGAAGACATCAGATCTTCATGAGGTGCTCCCAGTCACACACACACAGAGCAGCACTGAAGGGTGCAGGGCGCAGGGGGGGCGCCCTGGGCAACAATAAACCTCACATTTGGGCAAATGCAGATTGATTAGGCTGCGGAGGCAGTAAATCTATGACCCCCCGCCATTTTTATTGAAAGATCACTGGGTCGGGTGGGCGGGGCTTGATCCTCAGCACTAACCAGCGCCATTTTCTCCACAGAAGCTGCATGAGGAAAACGCTGGCTCCTTGGTCTCTCCCCTGCTGAACTTCACAGGCTGGAAAAAAGAGGAGGGGGGCACATTAGCGACGCAGTGAGTGGGAATTGGCATATTATATATAGAAAAGCGCTATCTGGTCATATTTTTTCAAGTGTTTTTAAGCGCTGGTGTGTGCTGGCATACTCTCTCTCTGTCTCCCCTTAGGGCCTGGTTGTGGTTTTGTCCCCTTATAGGTTAATCCCTGTGTGTGTGGGGTGTCGGTACGTGTGTGTCGACATGTCTGAGGCGGAAGGCTTCTCCAAGGAGGAGGTGGAGCAAATGAGTGGTGTGTCCCCGTCGGTTGTGCCGACTCCGGATTGGATTGACATGTGGCATATGTTGAATGCAAGTGTGGCATCTTTACATAAAAGGCTTGATAAGGCTGAATTAGGGGGGACATCAGGGGGTCAATCCTCGGATTGGACCAACTCACAGGGCCCGTCGGGGTCTCAAAAGCGTCCCTTAACACAAGACACTACTACCGACACGGATTCTGATTCCAGTGTCGACTACGATGAAGTAAAATTGCACCCTAGGGTGACTAAAACCATTCAGTGTATGATTGTGGCAATAAGGGATGTGTTGCATATTGAGGATGAACCCTCGGTCCCCGACACAAGGGTACACATGTTTAAGGAAAAGAAACAGATTATTAACTTTCCCACATCTCATGAATTGAATGATTTCTTTGGAAAAGCTTGGGAGACTCCGGATAAGAGACCGCAGATCCCCAAAAGAATTTATATGGCATACCTCTTCCCTAAGCAGGACAGGGAGATTTGGGAATCACCCCCCACTGTGGACAAGGCCCTGACGCGCTTGTCCAAGAAAGTGGCGCTACCGTCTCCTGACACAGCGGCCCTTAAGGACCCTGCAGATCGCAGGCAAGAAACTACCTTAAAGTGTATTTATTGTCATACGGGTGCTGTGCTAAGACCGACAATTGCGTCGGCATGGGTGTGTAGCGCAATTGCAGCTTGGACAGATGAGCTGACAGATCAATTTGATAATATGAATAAGGATACTATATTCTTAACTCTAGCCCATATAAAAGACGCAGTCTTATTTATGAGGAATGCTCAAAGGGACATTGGATTGCTAGCTTCTGGGGCCAATGCCATGTCTATCTCAGCAAGAAGATCCTTATGGACTCGCCAATGGACGGGTGATGCGGATTCCAAAAAACATATGGAAGTACTACCCTATAGGGTGATGTATTGTTTGGGGATGGGCTGACGGACCTGGTTTCCACAGCTACAGCAGGTAAATAATTTTTTTTACCATATATTCCCCAACAGCAAAAGAAAGTAACACCCTATCAGATGCAGTCCTTTCGGTCGCACAAGTCCAGAAGAGGTCGGGGATCCTCTTTCCTCGCCAGAGGTAAGGGCAGAGGCAAAAGAGCACCTGCTTCGGCAGGTGCCCAGGAACAAAAGTCCTCCCCGGCTGCTCCAAAACCCACAGCATGACGCTGGGGCTCCCCTGAGGGAGTCCGCACCGGGGGGGGGCACGTCTTCGACTTTTCAGTCAGGCCTGGGTCAGTTCAGACCTGAATCCCTGGGTGTTGGAAATAGTTTCCCAGGGTTACAAATTGGAATTCGAGGAGGTGCCCCCGCGCCGATTTTTCAAATCGGCCCTACCAGCTTCCACATCGGAAAGGGATGTAGTGTTAGCTGCAATTCAAACGCTGTGTATACAGCAAGTGATAATCAAGGTTCCCCTGCACCAGCAGGGAAGAGGTTACTACTCAACCCTGTTTGTGGTCCCGAAACCGGACGGTTCGGTCAGACCTATTTTGAATCTGAAATCCCTAAACCTGTACATAAAAAGATTCAAATTCAAAATGGAATCACTCAGAGCGATAATAGCCAACATGGAGGAGGGGGAGTTTATGGTGTCTCTGGACATAAAGGATGCGTACCTTCATGTCCCCATTTATGCCCCCCATCAGGAATACCTGCGATTCGCTGTACAGGATTGCCATTACCAATTTCAGACGTTGCCGTTTGGACTTTCCACGGGCCCGAGGATTTTCACCAAGATAATGGCGGAAATGATGGTGGTCCTGCGCAAGCATGGAGTCACAATTATCCCATACTTGGACGATCTCCTGATAAAAGCGAGATCAAGGGAGAAATTGCTGAGCAGTGTGGCGCTCTCTCTGAGAGTGCTCCAGCAACACGGTTGGATTCTAAATCTACCGAAGTCACAGTTGATTCCGACAACTCGACTACCGTTCCTAGGTATGATACTAGATACGGAACAAATTAAGGTCTTCCTCCCAATAGAGAAAGCCCAGGACATCCAGAATATGGTCAGAGACCTGCTAAAACCGATAAGGGTGTCAGTTCACCAATGCACTCGAGATCTGGGAAAAATGGTGGCGGCCTACGAGGCCATTCCCTTCGGAAGGTTCCATGCAAGGACTTTTCAATGGGACCTTCTGGACAAGTGGTCCGGGTCCAATCTGCACTTACATCGGAAAATAACTCTGTCCCCAGGGGCCAGAGTGTCTCTCCTGTGGTGGTTGTTGTGATAAAGCTAATTATTTATCTTATAACATTCACTATATATTGGTAAGAGACTCAGTACGCAATGGGCGTACGGGGTACCGTAATGGTACGCACTTAGCGTAGCAGACGCTAGGCCGTGGTCGAGACGCACGAGCGGCACGTTCGCTCACGGCTTACGCTGGGTATCGAGCACGCTATAGGCGGCCCGAGCACCGTAATGCTACGCTACTAGCGTAGCGGACGCTGTGTCCACGAGAGGAACACGAGCGGCGCAGACGCTCACAGGATGACACACAGTAAACCTTGTTTGCAACACACTGAAAGGCTAAGCCTATACTGTAACCTTTGTCTTGTAATGTTAACACAATGTAACGCTGATTAACCTCTATTATATAAAAGCTGATTGAGCGATTGAGACGCTCAGAGACCCTCTATACTAGCTAGAGAAACACAGACACCTTGCTGAGGTTCCAACACCTTTACTAACGAGGTTTAGCTATGTAAAAAGGGGAAAACAGTTAACAGCTAACAGCTTATACACTACAGCACTAACATAAAACACCTAAACAGAATAACTGGACATAAATATACAATAGCGTCTTAATCCTAAACAATAACAGTGAGAGAGAGAGTATGGCAAATACAGACCGAGAATAAGTTGGTCACAGAGAACTTACACACGTGGGGAATGATCGCTAGCGCAGTCCTGGAACCAGCTCTCTAGTTAGTCAATGATGAAAACCTTTGTGGAGAGACAACTGAGCTGGCCCAGGCTGGCTGTTCTTATATACACAACATACAGTACACTACAAAGGGCCCTACAATCTCATTGTTCATTGGACACAGGAATCTGTCTTCACATTATAACGAAAGGTCATAGGTTGATTCGAACAGGTGGGCTGTGACTATTTCAAACTGCTCAGGTGGGAGGGAATCTCAGGTTTCCCGCCGCATGGATAATGAATTGCAAATACAGTAAATGTCCATAAACTTCTTATAAGCCGCTCATAACTTTATTGTGATTACATAAACCTTTTATTTAAGCTAGCTTATCACTAAATAAAACCACACCACACACTGAAATAAAGACACGGACACAGTAGCTGGAGTTAAAGGTCAGACGATGTTTATTAATCGCTGACCAACTCTTTAAACTAATAATTGAGGCCGAATTAGAATTGAATTGAATATATATTTAACTCTAGTTTGGAGGATGGCAAAAACAGAAAACCGCTGCCAAACACCAGCACCCGTCACCAAGATGAAAACCACCAAACCAAGGAGGGGAGTACACATACCCCGCCTCCTTCCCGCATAACCCGCATTGTGCTGGCCTTACCCCTCTTTCTCTGGCAAACGTTCGGTTCCCGCAGGGGAACGTCTAAATGTCCAACCGCAAGAAAAGGACACACCTGCCGTCCATTTAAAGAGGGAGCCCCACAATGACCACTTATGCCTGTGTGACAGCTGGTTGGCAGCGATTTCCCGCCACCAAGGTTTACCAAACCGCCACCGCCATCCGCAAACAGAAACTTAACCAACCAGAAACTAACTAGCTCTAACGAAAAAGACCGAAAATATCTTCCAGAAAAAACTGCACTCCTTCCGGAGAAAGGTGAACCCCATCGTCTCTATAGAACTGCCTGTTCCGCAGCACCAGCAGAGGATGCTTAATTGCCACTCCGCCTATGGCCTTGACAAACAGAGACACCGTCGAGTTCACCTTTTTGCGTGCTTTCTCCAGCGCCGAGAAACGCACCGCACCACGCCAATGGAAACGGGGCACCATTTCCGACCAGACAATGCATACCCCAGGCCAGTGACAACGTATTGCCACCACATCCGCCTTTATAGACAAAATCAAGTCTATGCCTTTAACTCGGCCCAGATCATTACCACCCAGATGAATGATAATACAACTGGGGCGACCCCAGCGGCGCTCCCGAGAAAAAAGGATGCGCAACAGATCACCCCATAGCATGCCCCTAACACCTAGCCATCTAAATTGCCTGGACCCAAAAATCTCAGTCGCCCTAGACGCCATGGGATGTTTCTCCGCCCAAAAAACATAGGAATGACCAACCATCCATATGTGGTCTCCAAAATTGATGACAGCTGTAAAAGAAAATATCCTAATGTCAGATTATGCACATAATCTGTAACTTAAACACAACGTAACCAATTAAACCCAAGTGAAGGAGAAAACTCAAAAAACCTCCCGTGGACCTTGGTAGAACAGCCAATTGAAATTAGGCCCCCTCGGAGGAAAAATTTTAAAAATTCGCTTCACACCCTCGATTCCTGAACGGTAAGCGTTCAAAAACCGACGAGTAAACATGTTTTTGGGTTAGCGCAACAGGCGCACTTATAACTTATCTATACGGACATAGGACTTATAGGAGGCCGACTTCCAGCGACCCAACTCCCGAATAGCCGCTGGTGATGAACCAGCGGCCGCCGCATGGGTGGCCGCCCCAATCCGAAAGGAATGAGTACCGAAGTCCGCCTCCTGCAAGCCCAACGCCGTCAAACATTTCTTGAACACCGATGAGAACTGAAACTTTGTCAGAGGGTCCAACTGCGCGTGCACCAGCAACTGGTTGCCCCCCGGAGGTCTTAACCGCACATACTCTTGGGTCAGCCGCAGCGGGCAAACGCCCATACCTCCCTGAGCCTCCAAGGACAACCAGCGACCCCGACCTGTTTGATCTGTCTTGGATCGCACAATCCTACAGAGCAACAGGCCCTCCTGTAAGCGCACATTCTCGTAGAGCAGACCCGATTCCCGGGACGCCTTGCTGCTCGCCACTAGCTCGCTCACCCGAAAAGCCCCGAAAAAGGCCAGGGCATACGCGCTACTAAACAATGCCACCTCAAATTCCGAGGACGCAATCCGAGGTAGCACACGCAGCAATTCCGCTAGCAGCTGCAACGTTATAGGCCTACGTGAATCCGCGGGCGCCGGGTGCAACCTAGCCCAACCTTTCAGCGCTCTGGAAAGGACAAACGACCCCGTGGGGTCCGTTGTCCCGTGGAGTCGCGAGTGAAAGGCGATGCCCGCAAGGGCAGTAGCCATGGCCGCTTTTGACCTACCGTTTTGGTAATGCTCCCAAACAAAGGTCAAACAGGGCGTCGGCCGAGGACTCACCTGCTACCCCGTACCTACTCTGAAAGGCTGACCAATCCCGCCATGCAGCATCATACGCTCGTAGCGTGGAGGGAGCCAGTGCACACCTGGCCAACGCCGTTAAACCGCTTCGACCATCTGCCAGACAGAAGGTGGGCACTGTAACCCCTCTGCCTCCGCTCCCGGAACTAACGTCCTGAATTTGTCAAACTGGAACCGGGACAATGCATCCGCAATTCCATTGTCAACTCCAGGTACGTGGCGGGTCCTAAAATTAATATTACGCTGTAAACAAACCAGCACTAAATGCCTTAGCAATCGCAGGGCCTGCGGAGATGAGGAACGCTGATTATTAATCGCATGCACTACCCCTAAGTTGTCGCAAAGAAACAAAATGTCCCTATTTGCGAACCGTCCGGCCCATAACTCAAGCGCCACTAAGATCGGGAACAATTCCAGCAGAAGCAGGTTCTTGGTAAACCCACGCGTTACCCAAGATGCCGGCCAGGCCGCAGCGCACCATGCGCCAGCGAAGAACGCGCCGAAACCACGGCTGCCTGAAGCATCCGTGAACAACTGCAGCTGCTTACTGGAACAACAAGGAGCGGGCCACAACACTTCCCTGTTGAAGGACACCAGGAACGAGACCCAAATCCGCAAATCATCCTTGATCTCGCGGGAAAGGTACACGGAGTGATTCTGTCGAACCGTCCCCGCTGTGGCCCGCTCAAGTTTGCGACAGAAAATCCTGCCCATGGGGATAATCCGACACGCAAAATTGAGAGAACCAAGCAAGGACTGCACCTGCTTAAGCCGAACCCTGCGTTTTCCTAAACAGTCTGTAATCAAACCCAATAGCTTCCGCACCTTATCCTCGGGCAAGCGACAGCACCCCCCTACCGTGTCAATCTCGATACCTAAATAGCTAAGACAAGTGCAAGGACCCTCGCACTTATCCTGAGCAACCGGTACCCCTAAAGCGCCGAATAACGACCTGGCCACCGAGAGAATGTCCCCACAGACCGAACTGTCCCCGGGCCCTACAAAGAGAAAATCATCCAGGTAGTGAGCCACTCCCAGTTGCCCGGAAGCGGTCTGGACGCACCAGTGTAAAAATGTGCTAAAGCACTCAAAGTAGGCGCAGGAGACAGAGCAACCCATGGGGAGACACCGATCGACGTAGAATTCGCCCCCTATTTTGAAACCCAGAAACCGCAAGGAATCTGGGTGTAGCGGGAGTAGGCGAAAAGCTGACTCCACGTCCAATTTTGCCAACAGACTCCCCGGACCACCATCCCGCACTAAGCGCAGCGCGTCGTCAAACGACTGATATCGAACTCTGCACTGGGCTTCCGGGATAGCGTCGTTGACCGACAACCCCGGCGGGTGAGACAAGTGCTGTATCAAACGAAACTTGCCTATGGCCTTCTTGGGCATCACCCCTATTGGGGAAATGCACAAGGAGGGCAACGGGGAAAAGGCGTAGGGCCCAGCCATGCGCCCCAGCTCAATCTCCCCGTCGACCTTCCGCCGGATCTCCTGCGGGAATTCACGAGCCGATCTCAAATTCTGGCGTGCAACCACATACACCGAATCCGGAATTGGCAAGCGAAAACCGTGCTGAAAACCCTCCGAGAGAAATGATGCAGCCGACTCATCGGGGTATAACGCAAGCCAGCGCTGCAACTCGGGAACTATAATCGGGGAGAAGGCCTTACTTGCCAACTCCACCGGCCTCGGTGGAAGCGGCAGGCTTACTGCCTGTTGCCGCGGTGCATTCCTTGGCCGGGTGACTAGATCCGCACAACCTACATGAGTGGCGAAAACGACAACTCGTTCCTTTGACGCATTTACCGTCGTTGTAGGCGAAACACTTCCCTTTCCCCGTCAATCGGGAAGCCGCCGCCCCGGACGCCCCGGGCTTCTTGGCCGTGACGTCTGGGGTGGGTTTGACCTGCTGCGTGACCTCCAACCACACCTCAACATCCTTAAAACCCGCGGGCAGGATGGGGTTGCCATCCTGATTGCGACGAAACTTCTCGTCGTAATCCCGCCACGCGGAACCCTTGGATTTCAAGTACATATCGTGTACTAAAAACAAATATTTCACCAAGTTGGCATACTCCGAGGGACGCGATTCCGTGTAGCAAGCCATGAACACCAAAAACCCACGCAGCCACTGGTGAAAATTGCGAAACGCACTTTCCCCAATACCGCCCGGCTTCTTGGCTGCTTCAAAACCCTGCCGCATTTCCTCCGTAAGGGTGAATATGTCTACATACTTCCCCTTGCGGATCTTTTCCCGCATGCGCTTGCGAACCCCCCTTGTAACTGCCGTGTTGGCGCAATGTACCATCTCGCCGTAACGGGGAGGGTCCGAGGGGACCACCTGCGCAGGAGCGGCCGCCTTATGCGCCTCCTTAGCCATTCGCCGCGCGATGAGCCTAGCTAATTTACGCGGGCGCCGCGGAGAGCCGGATGATACGCTGCTAGAAGACGATGAACTACAAGTTGAGACGTGTAAAGGAATGTTTAGCTCACCGGAGTTCGAAGGACCCGGAACCTCGTCGTCCGCTGCACCCGCCTCCGCTGATGGCCGTACCTCCACGTTCGCAGTCCCGCTCGTCCGTGATCTTCGCCTCATGTCGGGTGTAGCCCCTGAACTAGACGGGACCTGTGAGGGAGAAAAAGAGGGGACAACAGGCACAGGGGGAACCAGAACATCATTAACACTTGGCCGCAATTGCGGAGGCGGAGGGACCGCCCCTCCGCTCCGCGGCGGATGGCCGCCCGGCAGCTGCAGGGAGGGGGCCCCCGCCGAGGTGTACCCGATCGACTGCGTAAAGGCCGACCCGCTTACTGCACCAAAACTCGCGGGGTAAGACGGCCGCCACGCCGTATGCGGCGGGCAGACGCCTGCTCCCGCCCATCCGTATGATGCCGGAAGGAACTGAGGGGGCGCCGGGAGAGGGGGCCAACCCTGTGCCACCTGATACCCACCGCCCGGTGCCTGTCCTGGCTGCAGGCCCGCAAAGGCCGGCAAGGGCACCGCGACTCGGGGTCCACCGACCGACCATGTGGACTGCACGCCGGCGCCCGCGCTGGCCCCACACGGGGAAAACTGTGTGCCGGACACCGTCATGAAACCCATGGAAGGCATACTGGCGGCTAAGGGGAATGCTGGAGCCGGAGGCCACGCAAACCCCCCGGGGAAGGACTGGCTCCCCGCGAAGCCTTGCTGCGCTGTTACCGCAAGCGCCCCGCCGTGCGTAAAATAAGCCGCCGAGACGGACGCCTGCGTGGACCCGCATTGCAAAGGACCGCGGAGGGCGTGGGGAGGAGTTTGATACCCTGTAAGTGAGGGCGCCGTTAATGGCGGCGGGGCAGCTGACGCCCAGGGGGCGCCCGAGTAGGCCCCTGGGGCCGGGGGGAAACCCTGCCATGTAGTTGCCGCCGGGGCGGGTGTGGCGGCAGCCGCTGCCACGTCCCCCGCCCCAGCCACCCCAGATCCAAGGTGCCCCCCGTTATCACAAATCACCTGGGGTGCGCTAGACCCCTCGTTGGCAGAGGGTAGTGTGTGGTCCTGTATTGTCCCAGGGACAGCGGGAGCCGCTACCCGCTGTCCTGGGCTCATATTCCCCTGCACATTGACCCCCCCCTCACCCCCCGCAGCTCCGCCGCGGTCGTCCTGTGCCACCAGGACGCCGCCGAGAGCCATAAGCGGGGATGGAGGAAGAGAGCCGTCAGCACTGCAGGAGAGAGGGTGAGGGGACGTATGTGCCCCGTGAGGCGCCGGGGCGCGCGGCCCGGCCGGGTCGCGCGCACCTGCGCCATGCATCAAGCGGCTGCTGGCAGGAGGCGGAGGAGGCCTGAAGGCGCCCGGAGCAGGAGGGCGAGGAGAGGCCCGTCCCGCTGCGAGCGCCGGGGTGCGCGGCTCGGCCGAGCCGCGCGCCCCGGAACCACGTGACGAGCGTCCGCTGGCCGCCCGTCTCCGAGCGGCAGGGGAGCGGGCTGTAACTGCCCGCCCCCGCCGCCTGTCTGCAGCGGGGGAAAGGCCACTCTGAGGCGCGACGCTCGGGGAGCGGGAGCGGAGGGAACTCCCCGCATCCACGAGGCGCCGGGGGGGGGGGGGGGGGGGGGCTGAGCGTCGAGGACGAGGCATGGCAGGGGGAGGATAAGTCTGCCACAAAACAAATACACTGCACAGAGAAGGGGCAAGCGTGCTATATAATGCCCAGTGAAGGCAAATGAAATACAATAAGTTTATAGCAAGGAGAACAAGCAGTATTATATACTTATCCTTCCTGGGCAAAACTGAATGGCAAGAGGAAGTCTGGCAAAATGGCCACCCCTTATATACTAACCTAAGACCCTCCTCTTCATATTGATGCACAACCCTCTAATCCAATAGGAAAAAACCCAACCGGGAAAACTGATCTGCCTAGCAACTGCTTAGTCATTTAACAACCAATCACAAAAAGTTGATCGCTTATATGGCCTCAGGCTTATGCAGCCTTCAGCTTATCTAAACATAACTATACGCAGGAGCGATTAATCTCTTTCAAACCAACACCGGAATGTTACTAATAATATACTCTTCCGTTGCATACTAAACACCACTGCTCAAAACCTGTCTGACCCTTCGTATCATGTAAAGAGGGATCTCTCTGTCCATGAACCAGTTACACTAATCATACTTACAGATATTATTAAGGGGACCATAACCTATAAAATACACTATTTAGATTAACTATGTAACGATCGAGTCGCCCGCCAGACGCACACAAACTCTACCGTAAATGCGCATACCACGCGCCTGAGCGCACGACCGTGGAGGCGCCGTCACGCAACTGCGAATATGCGCACGCACGGGAGAAAATGTGCACGTGCAGCGGGCAAGCGCATGGGGTTAGTACAAGGCATCATAGGTCGCTATATTTTTCGACTTTGACAGTCCACCCTTTGGCAGTCACCAATAACTGCCACTTCCTAAACAGTTCAAACAGAAAAATATATGTCATCATGTAAATACCTTTTTATGATTGGGTAAAGGGAGGAGAGGAGAAGGTGGGAAAAGTATGACCTAGTGAGACAGTAAAAGCATGTGTGTATGAGATCCATGTTTGAGGAGTCATGTATCATTGTGCCGTACGTGTTCTAAATCAAGCTTCGAGGTATTGCAAAGTATACATTTGAATCCTTCTTATCCCGTATTAAGGGTCTGTGGATGGGCTGTCAAACTCTACCGAGCTCTTTTCGGCTTTTGGTTGCAACAAATGGGGGAGCACATTTAGTTGATGATACATGAATGGGGAGAATATGTGGATGCTAATATGTGAGAATCACCTGTCGACTATGTGAGATACTACCTGGAGGTTGTAGAGATGAAGATGAGAAACAATCGTTATAAATGCAGTCGTAAACTATGTGAGTTTAAATAAACAGTCGCCGATTGAGGTCTTGTCTGATGTCTTGTCTGATGTACATGTTGTCTGATGTCTCTCGGTGCTTTTGCTGTAAATGGCGAACAAAAGCTGTTCCAGTGTCCATAAAATTATAGTCTCTAAAGTATTGGGTTTCCCGTGGATAGTTAAAGTCACTAAAAGTATTGGGTGTCTGTGACACAGTTCATCAATGGTCTGTATAAAAGAGGTTGTCAAATTCTTCTTCCAAATGGATGTCTTTGTGCCTTGGAGGAAAACAAAGGAGAAACGGGTGAAAGAAACGGACCGTGGAATCACATTTTCATCACAACATTGTCTCTATCGTTGAGTCATAAATCAAATTAGTTGTTATTACAGTGTCCTCGCTCCTCAGACTCATCACTCTGGTACTACCTTTACACTTCGTTAAAGTCCGAACGCATCTAAATATCAGACCAACCAATATGACGACTCCCAGAATACACAAGAGAAATTTCCCTACATCCATTATAATGCCTTGGGCCCATTCTCCTAAACCAGAGAACCAATTTCGTGGGTTCAACCATGACACCCAACTGGTCAGCTCATTACCCACAGCAGCGAGAGTGAGATTATGTCTCCTTCGGAACTCCCACTTTAATTGCAAAATGTCATCCATCTTTTGGTCTATGACCTCGGCCGGGTCCTCAGTGCTGTTTGTAATATACGTGCAGCACTTTACTCCATATTGAGTTGCTAGGGTAACACAATACCCGCCTGTCACTGCTGTGAGATAATTGAGAATCATCCTATGCTGAACCAGCTCTGTTTTGTAGGCTTGTAACTCTCTCCCAGTGTACCTGAACGTGTCGTCATACATTTCGGTGATATTGTCTAACAAGTTTGCTAGCGCAGATATATATCTATAATTTATCACTCCTCTGGCGGTACGAGTGATATCTAACGCAAGTAGGAATTGAATCCCGGTGGATTCATGGATCAGATCAGAGGCCGGATGCTCTGTCCTCTCTATCAGGTGCCGTTTAACGACGTGCTCGTAATGAGTGTGAGTATAAGGAGCTTGGGCACCGCGGTGAATGTCTTTCATTTTGATATGGGATACAGTCATTACTTCAGGCAGTACTTTTCCAATGTAACACAATCCCTCTGAGTTTGGGGCAAGCCACTTATACGCCTTTCTCCCGCATATGAAATATGCATCATCGGGGAGAACATATGGGACGGAGTATGACATAACCATGTTACAAACTTTCCATGTGAAATCTCCTAACCCTAACTCTCCCATCTGTCTAGTACACGTATCTGGTTGTACGATATGTGCACAGTATCCTGGTGATACTTCTCCAACTCGCATGGTCCTACTTCCTAGAGTGTACCTATACCGGAAATATCTTCCACTGTTGGCTATCTGGCGTATAAGTTCTGTGTCTATGGGCATTCTACCGGCTCTATATGAAAATGTCACGGTTTGATTACTCCATGACACTTCCCAATTTCCCGGCTTTCGGGGACTGGAAATGTTAAAGCATACTAAGGACTTATCCACATGATATTGGTGGAGCTTCAAACTAGGAGGACTAGAGATATTAAACCTCTTGTCCACCGGCCTCCCACCACTTAACTCAAGTACCTCTCCTACAGTTAAAGGGAATGGTACTAGTCCTAATTTGCTATGACCTTGAGGTACTTGAGAGCATACCCAACAGTCTGTCTGGTTTAACACTTTACCCACTAAGGAGTGATAGTCACTCAATGGATGCCGGTCCATGTGGATATTAAAACTGGACTGACATTTCTTGATGCACCCATCCTCAACTAGATTGTCACAATGCCTACAGATGCAGTTCTCTTCAGCTAACAATCCTTCACAATTCCTTCTATTGTCAATGCTACCAGATCGTTTTCTGATACTCGCCTTTACTCAGTGATTATGTTGCTCTTGGAAATCTACGCCTCCATCCTGGTCATCAGATTCCATTCTAGATCCTTTCTCGACCTCACTGGTACTCTCACCGAAACAGACTGCTCTGGTCAACAACAGGGTCAACAGGAAAATCCGGATCACAGTCTCTTGGGGCGAGTCCATCTTACAGGAGGAGAAGGAGAAATTTGTAATGGGGGTACAAAAAATAATTTGAGGGGAAAGAAAAATGTTACGATGCTTTTGTCCTCTAGTCTTGTTGTTCTTCTTGCTCTGTTGTCATCTCAAAGGTGCTGTCTCTCAGTCTTCCAAACGAACATTCTGGTGATACAATATTCCTTCCAAATCTGCGATCTTTCTGTAAGGAGCAAAAATCTTGCATTACCATTTGTCTAACTGATGTGTGACATACCATCTGTAAAGCATGAGAACATGAGAGAGAAGAGAAAAAAAACAAACGAGAGAGAGAACAATTCATATATATGTTACATAAAACAACAAACAAAAAAAAAACATTGTCAGATCTTCCGTTCACCATCAGGCTGTCACACCAACACATCCATTGGTATCTTTGCGCAGTCTCCTCCACCAGTATTACCACACTTCACCCTTTTGTGCCTGGCCAGGACACACCGATGTCGGTAGGTCACACTGGGGTTAGGCAGACTTCTGCAAAGACCAAGTAGCTATGTGATGTTTGAGTTCTGCCGATGAACGTCAGAGATGGGGAAAAAGAAACATTTACAGATAAATTACAAAGTTTACCCGGCCGTTCCTGTGTCTACAAGGAACTGACCTCCCAATATCATTAGCTGTAACCTCAGGTTTACTACCAGTCCTAATGATCAACTTTCCTGACTGCATATTACAGGTGCGGCTGAAAATTTTACATATGTGGTACCTGATTACAATTTCGTGTACCATGACTGCTCATGTTTTTGTCTAGGTGGTTGATATGACTTTTGTATATTTCTTGATCTACAATCTCTTGCAAAATGTCCCTCTTTGTGACGATGATAACAAACTATCACATTTGAATTTCTCACAGGGGTTTGGGGCTTAAGCTGGTGTGGCTTCGTGGTCAGGGCTTGTCTACTGATTGTCATTTGCTTACTGCCCTGTGACACCAGGTGTCTTTTGATGATCCATTCATGGTCAATAGCAGACTCTCTCAAAACAGCCACCGAGACACCTCTCCAGTTAGGTAGAGAGGTTTGTACCCTTGTTCTCAACACTTCCTGTAAACCATCCATTAATACCTTAATCGCTATATCTCTATGCTGTGCATTTCTCTCAATGTCCGTGATCCCAGTGTCTCTAGCCATTACTTGCAGTGCTCGATTGAAATAATTAGAAGTACTTTCTCCTCCTCTTTGTCTTATGGAGAAGATTTTGTTCCACTCGACAACGGCTGGGAAATATACTCCTAACTGTCGATTGATCTGCTTAATACATTCCTGATTGTGTTCCTCCGTACGAGGTACTTCTGTGTCTAATTTACAATCAGTAATAAATTTCGCAGGGTCAACACTGGAGGGCAAACATGCCCTCAGCACTGTCCGCCAATCTTTGTTGGTGGGTTCTGTGGAGTTTCCTAGTTCTTTAATAAACCTCTGACATGCAACTAGATCTTTCCTAGGATCAGGGAATTCAGACATAATTGCTCTTAATTCTGTCCGGGACCAGGGACGGCGCATTGCACTGTCCCTGGCGGGAATGATTCCCTGAGCGTAAGTCTTCCCATTGGGGACTGTGATCACCCTGAAAGGATTAAATTCAACCACATCATCTTGTGTTGGTTCTACAATATGAGATACATTTGTTTGTGCGTGATATATAACACCGTACGTACCTGTGGACACGACCTCACCTGACCCTCCGTTAGGGGGTTTGACTACTGCCTTTACCGATTGGGTCGCGTCCACCTGGATGTTTTGTATGATGGCTGCTGGTAAAGGTGCCGACATCGTGCTGGGCTCACTTTCTTGCTTGTAATCCTGAGGGAAGTTTAACATGGGGTGCAACTTGCACGGGTTAACAGTTGTACATTTAACAGTTTTACTTTTATCATTGTTACATTTGTTATAATTATTCTTATCATCAATAATACAGTTGCTAAGTGCACAATTATCATATACCAGTGTGCCATTCTCTGTAACCACTTTCTCTCTTGTTGCCATATTTTTCTTAACAAAGTGAGAGTCAGCTGTGTAAGCTAATCCTCCTTGTATTTCACTTTCCCGTTGCCATAACTGTAAATAATCATAATGTCGGATCCGCCTCTTCGCGGACTTAATTAGACATATCCTTTTCTTTAAATTTTGTAACACCTTGGGTCTAAAACTGCCTACCCGTGGGAACTTTTCCCCGTCATGCACAGTCATTCTTTCCCATTCATCGCACAAAACCTCTGTGTGTGAACCGTATTTCTCACACATGATATACCTTGCCGACCCTATTGGCCGGCTTACTAAATCAACCTGAACCAAGGTTGATCGCCCCCTACCTGAACAACTTATCCCCATCTTTGGAGGTGTTGCTTTCACTACCTCTGACCTTCAAATCAGGGTCTTCAGCGAACCCTTACAAAAACCAAGATGTCCGGGGTAGGCCGACGGTGAAAGTTTACCGAGTACCTTCACACACTCGCCCACGTCGACCAATACGCCCACACACTGCCTTAGCGCTGGCGTACTCAACCTAGGGCCCCTGCAACCTGAACCTCTATTTACTGGAACGTGTGGGCGTGATCCGAAGAGCACTTACCCTTCCCAGTAAATATCAGTTGCTGGAGAGTTCCTGAGTGACCAGCAAACCTCCCTTAAAATAAAAAAAATTACACAAATCACGTTAGAATGTACAAATAGCGTTTATGACCCCTCTAGCGTACGCAAATGGTACTGGGTCAAGTTACAAACTAATGCACACAATTACATGCGGTACAATCGTACTGCACATAAGCAACTAATCTTATGTGCGGAACGACCAATGGAATCGAAAATTACGGCTGCGAATTCCTTCAGCCAGAGCTTGATGGCCTATGTGGGTATACTCTATCTATAGCGGACTTCCTAGTCTGCTGTACCTAGACCTCCTGGTCTGTCTCTCTGGACCTCCTGGTCCGTGACCTCCTGGTCTGTGTCTACAGTAGACCTCCTAATCTGCTATACTCTAATGCTCCTATTTCAATATTTAACAAGGGATGCCTCCCAAGCCACCGCGCTGTCACTTTCACGGATGTACCTCTACGAGAACTCAATTTCTAGGTTCCAACCAAAATGAGAAACTTATATATACATATGCACACACTCTTTCACCTCATATATTCTTTACTTTCGTTTCAGTACAGAAATCCCTTTCATTCAGTATCGCAGTCTAGTCCCAGAGGAGTTGCAACTAGAGAAGGATCTTTTTCGCTAAAATTTAGGACACGGAGATTAACTTGCGCTATTATCGCGTTGCTTCCGTATCGCCTACTAAAACAATACTATCGTGTGATTTGTATTATGTGGGCGTACCCATACGCTCCGTTGCGTAATATACGCTACGTGTGTAAGCCCTTGCGTCGCGTACGCTTGTCCCGCCCTTTGTTAGGGACACATGTACACAGGCCAGACACGTCCACGGTAACACAAGTAACACGTTTCTATCAATGCAAATGATATTTAACTGTAATCATTTACCGAGCACCACACAGAACTTCCTTGTATCTTAGGCAAAGCCGTGTGCGTGTTTTACAAATTACTTCCTTACGTATTATTTTTACTTTTAACTAGCAATAGCAACAAATCTTTCTCAGCACGTTATCAATGATAAATGGCAAACAGGAAGGCGAGATGTGAAAATACCAATGAAAATACAGGTGTGTGCTTGTGTTGCGTATGCAATGTGTACCAAACAGAAATGAAACAGTTTAAAAAAAAAAAACAATAGTGTACTGTTCTTACCTTCCGGTTCCGGATTCCACCAGCACTTCTACAACGTAGCGATGCAGACGCTTATCTAGTCAGCACTACCGTATCCCCCACCACCAACACGGATACGAAGGGACACTACCTTCCCGCCCTTTGCTGATAGATAAAGTCTGCTTGTGTTCGCTAGAGAGGATATGTGGAGGACGGACGAGCCGCCAATTGATAAAGCTAATTATTTATCTTATAACATTCACTATATATTGGTAAGAGACTCAGTACGCAATGGGCGTACGGGGTACCGTAATGGTACGCACTTAGCGTAGCAGACGCTAGGCCGTGGTCGAGACGCACGAGCGGCACGTTCGCTCCCGGCTTACGCTGGGTATCGAGCACGCTATAGGCGGCCCGAGCACCGTAATGCTACGCTACTAGCGTAGCGGACGCTGTGTCCACGAGAGGAACACGAGCGGCGCAGACGCTCACAGGATGACACACAGTAAACCTTGTATGCAACACACTGAAAGGCTAAGCCTATACTGTGACCTTTGTCTTGTAATGTTAACACAATGTAACGCTGATTAACCTCTATTATATAAAAGCTGATTGAGCGATTGAGACGCTCAGAGACCCTCTATACTAGCTAGAGAAACACAGACACCTTGCTGAGGTTCCAACACCTTTACTAACGAGGTTTAGCTATGTAAAAAGGGGAAAACAGTTAACAGCTAACAGCTTATACACTACAGCACTAACATAAAACACCTAAACAGAATAACTGGACATAAATATACAATAGCGTCTTAATCCTAAACAATAACAGTGAGAGAGAGAGTATGGCAAATACAGACAGAGAATAAGTTGGTCACAGAGAACTTACACACGTGGGGAATGATCGCTAGCGCAGTCCTGGAACCAGCTCTCTAGTTAGTCAATGATGAAAACCTTTGTGGAGAGACAACTGAGCTGGCCCAGGCTGGCTGTTCTTATATACACAACATACAGTACACTACAAAGGGCCCTACAATCTCATTGTTCATTGGACACAGGAATCTGTCTTCACATTATAACGAAAGGTCATAGGTTGATTCGAACAGGTGGGCTGTGACTATTTCAAACTGCTCAGGTGGGAGGGAATCTCAGGTTTCCCGCCGCATGGATAATGAACTGCAAATACAGTAAATGTCAATAAACTTCTTATAAACATAACTATACGCAGGAGCGATTAATCTCTTTCAAACCAACACCGGAATGTTACTAATAATATACTCTTCCGTTGCATACTAAATACCACTGCTCAAAACCTGTCTGACCCTTCGTATCATGTAAAGAGGGATCTCTCTGTCCATGAACCAGTTACACTAATCATACTTACAGATAATGTTAAGGGGACCATAACCTATAAAATACACTATTTAGATTAACTATGTAACGATCGAGTCGCCCGCCAGACGCACACAAACTCTACCGTAAATGCGCATACCACGCGCCTGAGCGCACGACCGTGGAAGCGCCGTCACGCAACTGCAAATATGCGCACGCACGGGAGAGAATGTGCACGTGCAGCGGGCAAGCGCATGGGGTTAGTACAAGGCATCATAGGTCGCTATATTTTTCGACTTTGACAGTTGCAAAGTGCTCACCTGCTGGAGGGTCGCAGTTTCGGAATTCAGGATTGGATCCTGGTTACCACGGACGCGAGCCTCCGAGGATGGGGAGCGGTCACACAAGGAAAAAATTTTCAAGGTCTTTGGTCAGACCAGGAGTCCTGTCTACACATCAATGTGTTGGAACTCAGGGCCATTTACAACGGCCTTCGACAAGCGGAGAGTCTTCTTCGAAACCTACCGGTTCTGATTCAATCAGACAATGTCACAGCAGTGGCTCATGTGAACCGCCAAGGCGGGACAAGAAGCAGAGTCGCGATGGCGGAGGCCACAAGGATTCTTCGCTGGGCGGAAAATCATGTAAGCGCTTTGTCGGCTGTCTTCATTCCGGGAGTGGACAACTGGGAAGCAGACTTCCTCAGCAGACACGATCTCCATCCAGGAGAGTGGGGTCTTCATCAAGAAGTCTTTGCAGACATAACACGTCTCTGGGGAACTCCTCAAATAGACATGATGGCGTCACGCCTCAACAAAAAGCTTCGGAGGTACTGTGCCAAGTCTCGGGACCCTCAGGCAGTGGCAGTAGATGCTCTGATAAAACCGTGGCTGTTCAAATCGGTCTACGTGTTTCCTCCTCTTCCTCTCATCACAAAAGTGTTGAGGATCATAAGGCAAAGAAACGTACAGACAATACTCGTTGTCCCAGACTGGCCTCGAAGGGCCTGGTACTCAGATCTACAAGAGATGCTCACAGGAGATCCCTGGCCTCTTCCTCTGAGGGAAAACCTGTTGCAACAGGGGCCCTGTGTATTTCAAGACTTACCGCGGTTACGTTTGACGGCATGGCGGTTGAACGCCGAATCCTAACGAAAAAGGGGATTCCGGAAGAGGTCATCCCTACTTTAATAAAGGCTAGGAAGGAGGTGACGGTTAAGCATTATCACCGTATCTGGCGAAATTAAGTGTCTTTGTGTGAGACCAAGAATGCACCTACGGAATATTTTCATCTGGGTCGTTTTCTCCACTTCCTACAGACAGGAGTGGATATGGGCCTGAAATTAGGCTCTGTTAAGGTGCAGATTTCGGCCCTCTCGATTTTCTTTCAGAAGGAATTGGCGTCTCTTCCAGAAGTCCAGACGTTTGTAAAGGGAGTGCTGCATATCCAGCCCCCTTTTGTGCCTCCAGTGGCACCATGGGACCTGAACGTGGTGTTGCAGTTCCTAAAATCACACTGGTTTGAACCGCTTAACAAGGTTGAGTTAAAATTTCTTACCTGGAAGGTGGTCATGCTGTTGGCCTTGGCATCAGCAAGGCGAGTGTCTGAATTGGCGGCTTTGTCACACAAGAGCCCCTACTTGTTTTTTCATGTGGATCGAGCTGAATTGAGGACACGTCCGCAATTTTTGCCTAAAGTTGTTTCTTCGTTCCATATGAATCAACCTATTGTGGTGCCTGTGGCTACAAGTGACCTGGAGGATTCCAGATCCCTGGATGTAGTCAGGGCCTTAAAGATTTATGTAGCCAGAACGGCTAAAATTAGGAAAACAGATGCTCTGTTTGTCCTGTATGCTGCTAATAAGATTGGCGCACCTGCTTCGAAGCAGACTATTGCTCGCTGGATCTGTAATACGATTCAGCAGGCTCATTCTACGGCTGGATTGCCGGTACCAAATTCGGTTAAAGCCCATAACACTAGGAAGGTGGGCTCTACTTGGGCGGCTGCCCGAGGCGTCTCGGCATTACAGCTTTGCCGAGCGGCGACTTGGTCGGGGTCAAACACTTTTGCTAAATTCTACAAGTTTGATACCCTGGCTGATGAGGACCTAGCGTTTGCTCAGTCGGTGCTGCAGAGTCATACGCACTCTCCCGCCCGATTGGATGCTTTGGTATAAACCCCATGGTCCTTACGGAGTCCCCAGCATCCTCTAGGACGTAAGAGAAAATAAGATTTTAAACCTACCGGTAAATCTATTTCTCCTAGTCCGTAGAGGATGCTGGGCGCCCGTCCCAAGGCGGAAAATCTGCAAGACTTGTATATAGTTGTTGCTTACATAAGGGTTATGTTACAGTTGGAATAGGTCTTGGACCGTTACTGTCGTTTGTTCATACTGTTAACTGGTTATGTATGTTCCAGGTTACATGGTATGATTGGTGTGGGCTGGTATGAATCTTGCCCTTGGATTGCTAAATCCTGCCTTGTATTGTCCATCTCCTCTGGGCACAGTTCTCTAACTGAGGTCTGGAGGAGGGGCATAGAGGGAGGAGCCAGTGCACACCCATAGTCAAAGTTCTTTTTAGGTGCCCTATCTCCTGAGGAGCCCGTCTATACCACATGGTCCTTACGGAGTCCCCAGCATCCTCTACGGACTAGGAGAAATAGATTTACCGGTAGGTTTAAAATCTTATTATTTTCACCGCCTTCCACACCTGTTCTGTTTCTGCTGACGGGCGTGGTATAATCATTTCAGCTCGCTACCCCTGGGGTGGTGAGGGTGCCCAGCCCTTTATGCAGCTAAACCTGATTACTATGGGCACAATAATAAGATTTTACTCACCGGTAAATCTATTTCTCGTAGTCCGTAGTGGATGCTGGGAACTCCGTAAGGACCATGAGGAATAGACGGGCTTCGCAGGAGACTGGGCACTCTAAAAGAAAGATTAGGTACTATCTGGTGTGCACTGGCTCCTCCCACTATGACCCTCCTCCAGATCTCAGTTAGGATACTGTGCCCGGAAGAGCTGACACAATAAGGAAGGATTTTGAATCCCGGGTAAGACTCATACCAGCCACACCAATCACACCGTATAACTCGTGATACTATACCCAGTTAACAGTATGAAATATAACTGAGCCTCTCAACAGATGGCTCAACAATAACCCTTAGTTAGGCAATAACTACATACAAGTATTGCAGACAATCCGCACTTGGGATGGGCGCCCAGCATCCACTACGGACTACGAGAAATAGATTTACCGGTGAGTAAAATCTTATTTTCTCTGACGTCCTAGTGGATGCTGGGAACTCCGTAAGGACCATGGGGATTATACCAAAGCTCCCAAACGGGCGGGAGAGTGCGGATGACTCTGCAGCACCGAATGAGAGAACTCAAGGTCCTCCTCAGCCAGGGTATCAATTTTGTAGAATTTAGCAAACGTGTTTGCCCCTGACCAAGTTGCAGCTCGGCAAAATTGTAAAGCCGAGACCCCTCGGGCAGCCGCCCAAGATGAGCCCACCTTCCTCGTGGAATGGGCTTTTACTGATTTAGGATGCGGCAATCCAGCCGCAGAATGCTCCAGCTGAATTGTGCTACAAATTCAGCGAGCAATAGTCTGCTTAGAAGCAGGAGCACCTATTTTGTTGGGTGCCTACAGGATAAAAAGCGAGTCAGTTTTCCTGACTCCAGCCATCCTGGAAATATAAATTTTTAAAGCCCTGACTACGTCCAGTAACTTGGAATCTTCCAAGTCCCTAGTAGCCGCAGGCACTACAATAGGTTGGTTCAAGTGAAAAGCTGATACCACCTTAGGGAGAAACTGGGGACGAGTCCTCAATTCTGCCCTATCCATATGGAAAATCAGATAAGGGCTTTTACATGACAAAGCCGCCAATTCTGACACACGCCTGGCCGAAGCCAAGGCCAATAACATGACCACTTTCCACGTGAGATATTTCAAATCCACAGTTTTAAGTGGCTCAAACCAATGTGATTTTAAGAAACTCAACACCACGTTGAGATCCCAAGGTGCCACAGGAGGCACAAAAGGGGGCTCAATATGTAGCACTCCCTTTACAAATGTCTGAACTCCAGGCAGTGAAGCCAGTTCTTTCTGGAAGAAAATCGACAGAGCCGAAATCTGGACCTTAATGGAACCCAATTTTAGGCCCATAGTCACCCCTGACTGTAGGAAGTGCAGAAAACGACCCAGCTGAAATTCCTCTGTTGGGGCCTTCCTGTCCTCACACCACGCAACATATTTTCGCCAAATACGGTGATAATGGTTTGCGGTTACTTCTTTCCTGGCTTTTATCAGCGTAGGAATGACTTCTTCCGGAATGCCCTTTTCCTTTAGGATCCGGAATTCAACCGCCATGGTAAGTCTTGGAACAGACAGGGCCCCTGCTGTAGCAGATCCTGTCTGAGCGGTAGAGGCCATGGGTCCTCTGATATCATTTCTTGAAGTTCTGGGTACCAGGCTCTTCTTGGCCCATCCGGAACCACGAGTATCATTCTTACTCCTCGTTTTCTTATTATTCTCAGTACCTTTGGTATGAGAGGCAGAGGAGGGAATACATAAACCGACTGGTACACCCACGGTGTCACTAGAGCGTCCACAGCTATTGCCTGAGGGTCCCTTGACCTGGCGCAATATCTAGTTTTTTGTTTAGGCGGGACGCCATCATGTCCACCTGTGGCCTTTCCCAACGGTTTACCAACAGTTGGAAGACTTCTGGATGAAGTCCCCACTCTCCCGGGTGTAGGTCGTGTCTGCTGAGGAAGTCTGCTTCCCAGTTGTCCACTCCCGGAATGAACACTGCTGACAGTGCTAAGACGTGATTTTCCGCCCATCGGAGAATCCTTGTGGCTTCTGCCATCGCCATCTTGCTTCTTGTGCCGCCCTGTCGGTTTACATGGGCGACTGCCGTGATGTTGTCTGATTGGATCAGTACCGGCTGGTTTTGAAGCAGAGGCCTTGCCAGACTTAGGGCATTGTAAATGGCCCTCAGTTCCATAATATTTATGTGTAGGGACGACTCCTGACTTGACCAAAGTCCTTGGAAATTTCTTCCCTGTGTGACTGCCCCCCAGCCTCGAAGGCTGGCATCCGTGGTTACCAGGACCCAGTCCTGTATGCCGAATCTGCGGCCCTCTTGAAGATGAGCACTCTGCAGCCACCACAGTAGAGATACCCTGGTCCTTGGAGACAGGGTTATCAGCCGATGCATCTGAAGATGCGATCCCGACCACTTGTCCAAGAGGTCCCACTGAAAGGTTCTTGCATGGAACCTGCCGAATGGAATTTTGCTTCGTAAGAAGCTACCATTTTTCCCAGGACTCGTGTGCAGTGATGCACCGATACCTGTTTTGGTTTCAGGAGGTCTCTGACTAGAGATGACAGCTCCTTGGCTTTCTCCTGCGGGAGAAGCACTTTTTTCTGTTCTGTGTCCAGAACCATCCCCAGGAACAGTAGGCGTGTGGTAGGAACCAGCTGTGACTTTGGAATGTATAGAATCCATCCGTGCTGTTGTAGCACTTCCCGAGATAGTGCTACTCCGACCAACAACTGCTCCTTGGACCTTGCTTTTATAAGGAGATCGTCCAAGTACGGGATAATTAAAACTCCCTTTTTTCGAAGGAGTATCATCATTTCTGCCATTACCTTGGTAAAGACCCTCGGTGCCGTGGACAGTCCAAACGGCAGTGTTTGGAATTGGTAATGGCAATCCTGTACCACAAATCTGAGGTACTCCTGGTGAGGATGGTAAATGGGGACATGTAGGTAAGCATCCTTGATGTCCAGGGATACCATGTAATCCCCCTCCTCCAGGCTTGCAATAACCGCCCTGAGCGATTCCATCTTGAACTTGAATTTTTTTATGTATGTGTTCAAGGATTTCAAATTTAAAATGGGTCTCACCGAACCGTCCGGTTTCGGTACCACAAACAGTGTGGAATAGTAACCCCGTCCTTGTTGAAGTAGGGGCACCTTGACTATCACCTGCTGGGAATACAGCTTGTGAATTGCCTCTAGCACAGCCTCCCTGCCTGAGGGAGTTGTCGGCAAGGCAGATTTGAGGAAACGGCAGGGGGGAGACGCCTCGAATTCCAGCTTGTACTCCTGAGATACTACTTGAAGGATCCAGGGATCCACCTGTGAGCGAGCCCACTGATCGCTGAAATTTTTGAGGCGGCCCCCCACTGTACCTGGCTACGCCTGTGGAGCCCCCGCGTCATGCGGTGGACTCAGAGGAAGCGGGGGAAGAATTTTCATTCTGGGAACTGGCTGACTGGTGCAGCTTTTTCCCTCTTTCCTCGTCTCTGTGCAGAAAGGAAGCGCCTTTGACCCGCTTGCTTTTCTGAAGCCGAAAGGACTGTACCTGATAATACAGTGCTTTCTTAGGCTGTGAGGAAACCTGAGGTAAAAAAATTTCTTCCCAGCTGTTGCTGTGGATACGAGGTCCCAGAGACCATCCCCAAACAATTCCTCACCCTTATAAGGCTCTATGTGCCTTTTAAAGTCAGCATCACCTGTCCAGTGTCGGGTCTCTAATACCCTCCTGACAGAATGGACATTGCATTAATTCTGAATGCCAGCCGGCAAAATATCCCTCTGTGCATCCCTCATATATAAGACGACGTCTTATGTTCGCAAAATAGTATCCCTGTTTGACAGGGTTACAGACCACGCTGCAGCAGCACTATCTGCAGGTCTCAGTCTAGTACCTGAGTGTGTAAATACAGACTTCAGGATAGCCTCCTGCTTTTTATCAGCAGGTACCTTCAAAGTGGCCGTATCCTAAGACCGCAGTGCCACCTTTTTTGACAAACGTGTGAGCGCCTTATCCACCCTAGGGGATATCTCCCAGCGTAACTTATCCTCTGGCGGGAAAGGGTACGCCATCAGTAACTTTTTAGAAATTACCAGTTTCTTATCTGGGGAACCCACGCTTTTTCACACTTCATTCACTCATTTGATGGGGGAACAAAACACTGCCTGCTTTTTCTCCCCAAACATAAAACCCTTTTTTAGTGGTACTTGGGTTAATGTCAGAAATGTGTAACACATTTTTTTATTGCCGGGATCATGTAACGGATGTTCCTAGTGGATTGTGTATATGTCTCAACCTCGTCGACACTGGAGTCATACTCCGTGTCGACATCTGTGTCTGCCATCTGAGGGAGCGGGCGTTTTTGAGCCCCTGATGGCCTTTGAGACGCCTGGGCAGGCGCGGGCTGAGAAGCCGGCTGTCCCATAGCTGTTACGTCATCCAGCCTTTTATGTAAGGAGTTGACACTGTCGGTTTATACCTTCCACCTATCCATCCACTCTGGTGTCGGCCCCACAGGGGGCGACATCACATTTATCAGCATCTGCTCTGCCATCACATAAGCCTCCTCATCAAACGTGTCGACACAGCCGTACCGACACACCACACACACACACACACACACACACACACACACACACACACACACGGAATGCTCTGACTGAGGACAGGACCCCACACAGCCCTTTGGGGAGACAGAGAGAGAGTATGCCAGCACACACCAGAGCGCTATATAATTTTGGGATTAACACTATATTGAGTGAATTTTTCCCAATAGCTGCTTGTATATACAATATTGTGCCTAAATTTTGTGCCCCCCCTCTCTTTTTAACCCTTTGAGCCTGAAAACTACAGAGGAGAGCCTGGGGAGCTGTCTTCCAGCTGCACTGTGAAGAGAAAATGGCGCCAGTGTGCTGAGGGAGAAGCCCCGCCCCTTTTTCAACTGACTTTCTCCCGCTTTTTCTGGAATACTGGCAGGGGTAATTTTACATCTATATAGCCTCTAGGACTATATATGATGTAGATTTGCCAGCCAAGGTGTCATATATTGCCCTCAGGGCGCCCCCCCCAGCGCCCTGCACCCTCAGTGACCGGAGTGTGAAGTGTGCATGAGGAGCAATGGCGCACAGCTGCAGTGCTGTGCGCTACCTTGGTGAAGACCGAAGTCTTCTGCCGCCGATTTTCCGGACCTCTTCTTGCTTCTGGCTCTGTAAGGGGGACGGCGGCGCGGCTCCGGGAACAAACACCAAGGCCAGTTCCATGCGGTCGATCCCTCTGGAGCTAATGGTGTCCAGTAGCCTAAGAAGCCCAAGCTAGCTGCAAGCAGGTAGGTTTGCTTCTTCTCCCCTTAGTCCCTCGATGCAGTGAGTCTGTTGCCAGCAGGTCTCACTGTAAAATAAAAAACCTAAAATAAACTTTCTTTCTAGGAGCTCAGGAGAGCCCCTAGTGTGCATCCAGCTCGGCCGGGCACAGAAATCTAACTGAGGTCTGGAGGAGGGTCATAGTGGGAGGAGCCAGTGAACACCAGATAGTACCTAATCTTTCTTTTAGAGTGCCCAGTCTCCTGCGGAGCCCGTCTATTCCCCATGGTCCTTACGGAGTTCCCAGCATCCACTAGGATGTCAGAGAAATGTGCAATAACGGGGATCACTTTAGAAAGGAGAGTGGGTGTGATATATCATTTGAATACCGCCCAATTTCTCTTTTAAGTGTAAGGCTTCTTTGGTGGTTTCTGTAGGTGCCATGTACTCCGCCTCAATGGTGTATAGGCCAACAGTTTGTTGCTTACTCTTTGCACAGCTGACTGCTGCGCCTGCTAGTACAAACAGGTATCCCATATATGAATGACTGTCATCTTCATCTGGGCACCAGTCAAAAACTCTAATTTTAAGGAACTTAAACCCTTTATGTACCATAGATTTTAACTGCTATAAAGTATTGTTTCCCAGGATTCATTGCAAAATGGCTCACAGCATGTGTGAGTGGTGGATGAGTCCCAATGCATTAAACTTCCAACAGCGCTCAGATAAGGAACTTTTTTCATTTCCTCTATCTCTGCCTTGCTTGTTGGTGACATGGCTTTTATGAATTTTGTGTCTTTGTCAATGGGAGTACTGACTGGCATTTCATCATTCATTGCATACTTGGTAAGTATTGCCTTGATATACTCCTGTTGTTAAATTGTGACAGTTCCTGCATTAAAGTTTTGTAAAATCCTTAAGCATAGTTATGTTCCCTACAGATGTAGCCAAGCTCATCTTTGCTGCAATGCGGCGTGCTGCATGACGTGTCGGGCTGTATTATTTGCAGTCCGCAAACGCTACTTTTAATTAATGGAATTAATGTAGCAATCGCCAGCTGTGAATAGTCACAGCCCAACACACCATGCCATATACTACATAGTGAAATTGGCGAAACAGGGTGAGCAATGACAAACCTTAGTGCAGGGCTGTCCAAACTTTTTGCAAAGAGGTGAAAATTTGTGGGGGCCGACCAGATGCACAAATGCCCCCAGCAGTGCTGCCAGATACACATTATATGCCCTGAGTACCAGATACACATTATATGCCCCCAGCAGTGCTGCCAGGTACACAAATTACCCCACAGTGCTGCTAGATACACATTATACAGTATGCCCCCAGCAGTGTTGCCAGATACACATTATATGCCGCCAGCAGTGCTGTCAGATACACATTATATGCCCCCAGCAGTGCTGTCAGATACACATTATATGCCCCCACAGTGCTGCCAGACACGCATATGCCCCCAGCAGTGCTGCCAGATACACTAATGCTCCCAGTGCCAGATACACATTATATGCCCCAGCAGTGCTGTCAGATACACATTATATGCCCCCAACAGTGCTGTCAGATACACATTATATGCCCCCACAGTGCTGCCAGACACACATTATATGCCCCCAGCAGTGCTGCCAGATACACAAATGCCCCCAGTGCCAGATACACATTATATGTCCACAGCAGTGCTGCCAGATACACATTATATGCCCCCACAGTGCTGCCAGATGGCAGATACACATCATATGCCCCCAGCAGTGCTGCTAGATACACAAATGCCCCCACTGCTGCCAGATACACATTATATGCCCCCAGCAGTGCTGCCAGAATCATCCATACACAGTGTGCCAATACCCCTAATCCCCCCTCCCTCCAGCATACTGCAGCATCGTCCAGCAATCCTGCCCCCACCACCCACACACTCACCAGAAAGATGGCAAATACTTCACAGCTACACAGTGGCGGCTGGCACTCCCTTACCCGCTCCAGACAGCAAGAAAGCCAGAAAGTCCTTCCGCCTCTCCTGGGAAGGTAAATGCGCGCTTGCGGGGCCCCACCATTCAGCTGCTGCTGGGACACCACTGGATTGCACTGTCCTCACTGTGCGTTCCGCCCTCTGGCATCCTGCGTCTACTGCTCCGCCCGCTTCCGGCTGCACAGAGGCTGCAGGCCGGTGAAAATGTGAGCAGAGACTGCGGGCCAGTGGAAATGTCAGCACGGGTCCCGGGTGGGACTTTGGACATGCCTGCCTTAGAGAATCATGTCATCTTGACCTAATCCCCTTTACACGGACCTGCAGTTCACAACATTGTACAACAAGCGCCCTTGCCTTGCCCCCAACAGTGATCTGCTGTGTCCCCCACCCAGGACCACTTATTTTCATGGATTGTATCGCATAGTGTGTACCCACCTTAAGTTAGCCTCACAAGTGAGCACAATCATTCTAGTCTCATCAGTGAACACAATAAGTATAGCCTCACAAGTGCGCACAACCATTCTAGCTTCACCAGGAATGTGTATTCATACTTGTGTTGTTTTTTTTAGTTTGCAAGGTCTTCAATCACCGAAGGGAAAGTAAGATGTTTCAAGACAGAGAGAACCAATGGCTGAGGGGAACAGTCTTGTGAGTGGAGATCTTTATTTTTTTTGTTCAACACAACATTGTTACACTTGTCATTGGCAACATTCTGAATGTCTACAGTATAATGCCTTAGGGCTGTAACACACACTCCGGTTTTTCCCGGATGGCAAAAAGCCGGACAAACTTTGTCCGGCTTTTTGCCAGCCGGGAGAAACCGGCAGAGTCTGTCACACAGGACGGCTTTGAGCCGTGTGTAATGCTGTGCGCATGCGCAGCATCAGACACGGCTTCAGAAAAAAACCGTTGTGTGTGAAAGCTCCCCTTCACACACACGGTTTACTGGCTACAAAGACGGCCCGGCGCTCGCCCGGCAGCCGGACCTTTCAGTGGTGAGACCCGGCTGCAACCCGGCAGCCGGGCCGGGGCCGTGCAGTGTGAAGGGACCCTACCCCTCGCACTGTTAACTACAATGTCGGCACGGGAAAAAGCCGTCCGGCTTTTTCCCGGCCGGCAAAAGCCGGGTAGTGTGTTTTAGTCCTTAGGCCCCTTCCACACTAGCCGGCACGGCAAACTCCCGGATGACTTTTTGCTATGTCAGCATTGCAGTGAATACTCAGCCCCGTTGGATCCTTTCACACGACACGGACATGGCCCGGTCCCCGCGTTGCAGCCGGATCTATTCACGTTGTGGCCGTCATCCTTGAAGGCAGTGGATTTAGTGTGTGAATCGCCTCTTTCCCACACAACGGCTGTTTTTGCTTCGGCTGCTGCGCACACGCGCAGCTTTAAACATGACTCAAAGCCGTTGTGTGTGAAAGGGCAGGGACGGCTGGCAAAACACTGACTGGCTGTTGCCAGCCGGGACAAACCGTGTGTAAAAGGGGCCTTACAGTCCCAATGTAGAAGTTAGCTCAGTCAGTGAAAATACATAAGGAACTATACACCAATACTGTATATATAAACTAACATTCCTTCATATTTTTCTCACTGCAAATGTAACGGCAAGGAGGTACAGTGCAGACACTCACCATTTGTTCATTTTAATAAAATATGAGAAGTTGGTCACATATAAGGCATACTAAAGGGAGAAATAAAACACAAAGGGGGGTATTCAATTGTTTGAAAAGTCAGTTGGGTGTCTGTTTTTTCTAATAGACAGGAAAAAAACAGACACCCAACCGACACTTCAGACATTTGAATTCCCCCCATTGTGTAACTAAATAATAATTGATATTATTATACTTCCAGTGAAATAAATTGTGTAATATTTAATTATTGTAGTGGAGTTTTTAATTAATAGTAATGCGTAGTTGTGATGTGCAGACACACACACATCACTGATAATTACGGTGCATGTAACGTTATATGATGTTGTGGTAACAAGGTGCTGGAGAGAGTCTGAATGCAGGTACCGGCCAACCATAACCAATAATTCAGTTCTCTGCACAGTTCTTAAATGCAAAATGTAAGGTTTTTTTTAAACATCCTAGTTGCAACCGCATTTTTAGTTTTTTCAAATGTCATTTTCCTCCTTTTTTGTGAATATGTTGTAATATTCATAAGCATTTAAAGAATAATATTAAGCCTACTTTTTAAATCTTTAAAATGAGGGGGAACATTATTTGTGAAACAACTGGATGTTAAATTCAGTAGTACTGCACCAAAAACATGTCTGCGCTCGAGTCATATACTAAATTCTTTGTCATACTTTGTTTTCCTATATGAATATTATTATGCTTCATGAAAAGCAAAGGGTGAACCTAAGCATCCTTGGAATTTGACACAACTTCACAGCGGCCTGTAAATCCACAAATTCGTATTTAATGATGGTAATCTCTAGTATTAAGATCATTCTTTTTTTTTTTTTTATTAATTTGACACATTACTTTTGTGTTTGAACCCAGTATGTAGAAAACTGTATTCTAATAAAAGTTTTAATTTAAGTGGAATTTGGATTCACCATGATTGCACAGAATAAGTAAATTGTTCATTCATTCACCTAACTCTCCAATCTGCTGTACTTGAAACCATTTGAAATTCGGGAGATTTTACTCTGTTTTTCCTATTTGTTTGATCATGCAATGCATTCTAATGGGAACAGAAAGCCCATTGAAATGTAACACCAATAGAAATTAAACTGTTAAATCTCGGAATCACAAGCAACTCTCTATGATTGGCTAACCAGATACTGATTTCCTACCCCATTTGAAACATAGGGACTGGCAGCAAAATTAGAAAAACTGCTGTGGAACTGCTATAGTGTGTCCTGGTTGACAAGGTATGCTGGTATTTATAGTCCCAGCAATTGCAGGGAATTGTAGCACTACAAGCTCCAGTCTGACTAAATAATCAATGTCTCGGCTTGTTGGGACTTGTAGTCCACCAAAAGTGTTTAATATTCACTTTTAAAAAAGAAAATATATTTATTGATTTACTTCCATTATTTCATTTCAATTGACTGCATTTTCTTCACCCATTCAAATGCAGTGTCCATTAAAATAAAAGGAAACCTCATTGATCTTTCTGGTCAGGTAACTACAAATGTTTGAAATGAATGAAATGTAGCTCTCTCTATTCTGCAAAATACAGTATTGGTACAATATTATTTGTGCTTGTGTTAATGGGGAATACACAGTTGTAAAAAACAGCAAGCTGGGCCCAAGATTCTGCCCTCCCACTTAATCATCTTAATCCATATGGTTCCAGCGTTTTCATTGAAAGATCTGAGAAGCTGCGACTCCGTTGAAGTAAAAAGTTCTCCCATAGGAATACTTGTATTATAGCTGCTCTTATGGGAGCACTTGTTTCATCATTTTACTTGATTGCAGCAGCTTGGTACTTTTATTATAATGGATATAACATTTTACAGTCTTCATTAGCATCAGTATCAGTGGTAATCGTTTTACCCATTGAAAAAGGAGGAACGATGCGGTCACTCAAGGCTGCTGTTTCAGGCACAATATTTTTAAGGAGAGGAAAACATAAAAAAAAAAATTTCTAAAATACAAAAAATTAATTTCTGTTCTAAAACGGAATTTCTCTGGCTGGGTCCACAGGATTATCCACAGGATAACATTGGGATATTGTCGAGCGACAGCGAAAATGGCACCAACACGGTCACGAGCTTTCTGGCCTCCCAGGATGCATTGGGGCCTCCACTATATAGTCCCGCCCACTGACTCAGTCAGATCAGTTTTTTGCTTGGTGCGGCAGGAAGCCGCATGGTCACAGGGCTGCTGTGAAAGCAGCCTTAAGTTTTCATTTTTATAGACTTACTGTTTTGTTTTTGAGCGACTTCTCTTAACAGCGTCTTAAACGCATATTGGAAAGAGTCGCTCCAACAACTCCCCACCGGGTCGCAACAACGCTTACCTTCGCGGTACAGTGCTGTCTCGACGGGCGTCTGTGTCGGATGTTCTAACAGGTCCAGCAGACGTTACCAGGCTGTGGCCGGAGCATGGGGAGACAGTGAGTATATGGACTTCCTCTTACTAGAGGGGTCAGGACACAGCTACGCTGATTTGGTGGAGACTACAAACAGCGTGTTGATGTGCCGAACATCTCGAGTGTGACAGCGCTACGCTCCGGGGATCATAGGCGCCAGGACTAGGTGAGGCCGCGATCCTGGGAGTTTAAGTCAACAGGGGGTTTCAGACGCTCTCCTGGCCGTCCCTCCTCCGAGTTCATGGCCAGTTCCCGCGGGTCTCTCGTTTCATGAACTAAATGACCTCACTTCCGGCTCAGACGCTACCACGAGGGTACTCGGTCGCAGCTTAGACGCTGCGGTTGTGTACACTGGATATAAACCCGCCCAGACCGAGTCGCAGGCCTTTAGCGTCTGCATGCACGTGGAGTCGCTCAGCGTCCGTGTCCGTTGGTGAGCGTCCGTGTCCGTTATCAGTTACCAAGAGCGGCAGTGTACACCAGTAGCGTCTGAATCCACTCAGCGTCTTACGAGTGTCTTTGCTTGGATATGGAAGTGTGGTGAGTCTCCCTGTATCCCGCTCCCTGGAGGCAGGGTATACAGTACTAAAAATTCCTTCTACTTCTTAGTGTGCACTGTTAATTTTTAGTACCTATTGCATATGAGACCTGTATATTACTGTGTTTTCTGCATGTTATGTTGAAAAAGAACCAGTTAAACAGAAGTACAATTTTCCTACTTATGTATAAGTTATTATGGAGGTTGTATTCTCATATGACAATGTCTAATGCTTTAACATGTAACTGACTGCTAGTATGTGTGCTGACTTTTCTGTGTAATGTCAGTCCTGTTCTGACCCTCAAATCAGGTGCACTGTGGTCAGATTGATTTCACCTCTATATACTGATTATAGGGTGTTGTTCAGTCACAAAATTGTGTAGTCAATATCAGAAAAAATGTCTGTGAGCGGCAAAAGTGATGAGGAGAATTTGTCAAGCACTCCCATAGCCCTAACATGCTTATCTTGTAAGTCAGGGGTAATTGATATGAATCAATTGGTCACTTATGAGGGTTTGTGTGCAAACTGTTTCGCTTTTCAGCGAAGTAAAAAACAGGAGTTAGTTCAACCTCCAGTAGAGCCACCATGGAATATGTTTGCAAAGACTCTGTCTTCAATAGCGGACAGGTTAGCTCCAGTAGCACCACCTCAAGGGTTAGGTTACACTATGAACCCATACATGCAGCTCCCTTCCTATGGTTTGGTTCCAGTAGCCTCTACAAGCAACCAAGAGGCAGGTAAGACTAAGACAGATACGTCTGTATGGCAGACTACACAAGAGGATACATCGGATGATGATGCGGAAACAATAGATTCAACTCCGTATGATGATCAGTCGCAGAGCTTTAGTTCAGATGATGTAGCTGAACTCATTAATGCAGTAAAGGCTGTGCTTTCTCTGGAAGAACCAGCCAAGACAGCGTTAAAAGCAAAGGCACCTGTATTCAAACGAACAAAGTCAGTGAAAGCTGAATTTCCAGCGTCAGAGGAGTTGACGGAAATGATGGATGAGTCTTGGGCAGCGCCCGGTAAAAAGTATAAGATTCCTAGGAGATGGGATTCTTATTATCCATTTCCTGCTGGAGATTGTTCGAAGAGAGAAGTTCCTCCAAAAGTAGATGCACATGTTCTGCGACTCGTGCACAAATCTGCTTTGCCACTGTCATCTACCTCTTTGAATGATGTCACAGACAGGAGGGTAGAGAGCCTATTGTAAAATATTTTTTCTCTTGTGGGTGCAGTGGTAAGACCTGCTATGGCTTCATCCTGGGTAGCAAAGGCAATGGGCGAATGGATAGAGGAACTAGAGAATGCCATCCCCTCTCCTACTAGGGAGCAAGAGGATCGTCTTTGCCGTTTAAGACAATCTGCCCAGTATTTAGAAGAAGCAGCCATTGATGTAGGCACTGTTGCTTCTAAAGCTTCAGCCCTGGCAGTAGTCGCTCGCAGAGCAGTCTGGCTACGGACCTGGAAGGCAGATGCGGAGTCCAAGAAGGAATTGGAAGCATTGCCTTTCGTGGGTAATATATTATTTGGAAAACCTTTATCGGATATCCTAGAGTCAGAGGCTGAATCGAAGAAGGTCAGATTTCCGGCTACTTACAACCCTAAGTCCATGGGTTTAAAATTTCGCTCATTTCGCTGGCAAAGCAAAGCGAAAGGTAATGAGGAGCCTAAACAACTCCAGTTTAAATCCAGGGGTAGGAAGCAGTGGGCTAGCAAAAAGCCAGCTTCCAAACCTGAACAGAAGCCCTCAGCCTGAAGAGACGGGCCTCCGCCTGGAGGATTCCAGGGTTGGGGGCCGACTCCTGCAATTTGCACACACATGGCAACAGTCAACAACAGATGCCTGGGTGCAGAAGGTAGTATCTCAGGGGTATGGGTTCCCATTCAGGAGGCAGCCTCCTCAAAGATTTTTTTGCACCAGCCCGTCTCGTATAGAGTCGAAGGCCAATGCCCTGCAAGAAGCAGTCCAAAAATTTCTGCAGTCAGGTGTGATTGTCCCAGTACCTCCATCACAAAAGGGACAGGGGTATTACTCCAATCTGTTTCTAATTCAGAAACCAAATGGGTCATATCGACCAATTCTAAATCTGAAGATGTTGAACAATTACATATGGATCCCGAAGTTCCACATGGAGACGTTACGCTCCATAATGTTGGCTATGGAACCGGGAGACTATATGGTATCTCTGGATGTACGGGATGCTTACCTACATGTGCCTATAGCACTATCACATCAGTGTTACCTCAGGTTTGCCATCCTTAAGGAACACTTCCAGTTCCAAGCTCTGCCCTTCGGGCTAGCTACAGCACCCAGGGTGTTTACCAAGATCATGGTGGTTATGGCAGCTTGTCTGCGCAAACAAGGGATAAGAATATTCCCATACCTAGACGACCTATTAATCTTAGCACAGTCGCAAGATTTACTGTTGAGCCATCTCCAACAGACGATAGTTTGTTTACAGAGACACGGGTGGCTCATAAATTGGGAGAAGTCGTCCCTGAATCCGTCATAGCGGATGGTTCATTTGGGAGCCATATTGGATTCAGACCTAAAGAGAGTTCTCTTACCAGAGAAGAAAATAGTCAAGGTGCAGGTCATGGCTCAGGAAGCGTTGCAAGCCCAGACAATGTCAGTCCATGCGACTGTTGGGTCTGATGGTATCAACGTTCGACATGGTGGAATTTGCGCAATTCCACTCCAGACCGTTGCAGCATCTCATTTTGACAAAATGGAACGGAAATCATCAAACAATAAAGAAGCAGATGATAAAGATTCCAGTAAATGTAAAAAGGTCTCTAGCATGGTGGCTACAGACAGACCATTTAAACAAGGGGAGACCCTTTTGGATAAAAGAGTGGCAAGTCCTGACGACAGATGCCAGCCTGCAAGGCTGGGGGGCGGTACTCGGAAGCCTATGGTTCCAGGGAAAATGGACCGCAAGGGAAAGTCGCCTGCCGATAAATCTGTTAGAAATAAGAGCCATTTACATGGCCCTAGTTCAGGCAAAGGACAATCTACAAGGAAGACCAGTCCAGATCCGCTCAGACAATGCGACGGCAGTAGCATACCTCAATCATCAAGGAGGAACTCACAGCAAGAGTCTGATGGAGGAAGTAACTCCCATTCTAAAATGGGCGGAACTCCATCTCCCAGCATTGTCAGCAGTATTTGTCCCGGGTGTACTAAATTGGGAAGCGGATTTTCTCAGTCGGCATACCATTCAGGAAACCGAATGGGCACTACACCCAGAAGTGTTTCAGACACTGGTGAACAGATGGGTCTACCGGAGATAGACCTTATGGCGTCTCGTCTAAACAACAAAGTTCCGAGGTACGGATCAAGAACAAGGGACCCAGGAGCGATCCTGGTAGATGCACTGTCAGTAGAATGGAGGTTTCGGCTGGCATATCTGTTCCCTCCAATATCTCTGTTACCCAGAGTAGTGAGAAAGATAAAACAGGCAAAAGGAGCAATCATTCTAATCGCTCCAGCTTGGCCAAGAAGGCATTGGTACACAGATCTGTTGAGAATGTCCGTGGAAGCACCGATACTGCTCCCTCAACGTCCAGATCTATTAATGCAGGGTCCTTGTTGTCACAGTCATCTGGATCGCCTGTCTTTGACGGCGTGGCTGTTGAAACCTCTATCTTAGAGGCTAAAGGATTTTCAAAGCAGGTAATCCAAACCATGCTTAGAGCAAGAAAGCCTTCTTCGGCCCGTGTATATCATAGAATATGGCAAGCCTATGTTCATTGGTGTTCTGGAAAAAATTACAATCCGAGATCTTTTAAAGTAGCTAGAATTTTGGATTTCCTGCAGGCAGGGTTGAAGGTTGCTTCCTTGAGGGTGCAAGTCTCAGCGTTGACTGTATGGTTTCAGCAGAAGATTGCTGACCTACAGGATGTACGTACATTTTTCCAAGGAGTAGTACATATTCAACCTCCATTTGTTCCTCCTGCAGCTCCCTGGGATTTGAAGTTAGTTCTTAAATTTCTCCAGGGTCCTTTGTTTGAACCACTTGAGAGAGCGGATCTTAAGTGGTTAACGGTTAAAGTTCTTTTTTTACTGGCAATGGCATCAGCCAGAAGAGTGTCAGATTTAGGAGCATTATCATGTAAGTCTCCTTTCCTAAGTTTTTTTCCAGACAGAGCAGTTCTCAGAACGAGATCTAGTTATCTTCCAAAGGTGGTCCGGTCTTTAAAAATCTACATAGATCGTACTAGTGCCATCAGGAAAACAGATTCCCTCTTCATCCTCTACGGATTCCATAGGAGAGGTTGGCCTGCTAGTAAACAGACGCTGGCGAGATGGCTCCGAATGGTAATATCTGAAGCTTATTCTCATGCAGATCTCCCTATTCCGGCTAATGTCTCTGCACACTCTACACGTAAGGTAGGTCCTTCTTGGGCAGCACAACAGGGTGCATCAGCAGAACAGATATGTAGGGCAGCCACATGGTCTTCCATAAACACATTCATCAGACATTATGCCTTGGATACTTTTGCCTCTCATGACGCAGACTTCGGGCGAAAGGTCCTCCTGTGCAATCAGGAGCGTCCCCACCACTAAAATGGCTTTGGGAATCCCAATGTTATCCTGTGGATAATCCTGTGGACCCAGCCAGAGAAATAAACGTTATGGTAAGAACTTACCGTTGATAACGTGATTTCTCTTATGTCCACAGGTATCCACAGGGATCCCACCCTGACGCATCTGATTTGAGGATCTAGACAAACACTAAAAACCTCTTCCTTCTTGTATGGAAGGGTGTGCATGTGTGTTCTTATCGCCTGTACAGGTCTCTACCTAATGTTCCTGCCTAAAATCGCTGTGGAAAGAACTGATCTGACTGAGTCAGTGGGCGGGACTATATAGTGGAGGCCCCAATGCATCCTGGGAGGCCAGAAAGCTTGTGACCGTGTTGGTGCCATTTTCGCTGTCGCTCGACAATATCCCAATGTTATCCTGTGGATACCTGTGGACATAAGAGAAATCACGTTATCAACGGTAAGTTCTTACCATAATGTTTATTTATGTTATTGACACAGATGAACCCAGGACATAAGCCCTTGCTAGGGAAACAGCTCTGACATTGATAAATCACTATTTCTCATGTTTGTAGATTTCATAATAATGCCATAATATCTGTAGAAAGCAGAATTGGTGCCAGTATTGATGGGGTATGTACTGTAACTGGGAAATCATAGCTACAGTATATGGCTGTATAAAGGATGTGTGTGCCGCTTAGTGCTACTGCCATATCCTGCCTTCAAGCACAGAAAGGTGACCAGTTTGAGCAGAGAAGAGATGACATATAAGGTTTAGCGGGTCCAATTAAAAGGGAGCAGAGCCAAAATGGCCCATATTTGGAACTGGATGCGATATGAAATCCAGGCGTTAGGGATGCCGTGAGTCACATGACCGACCATGGCATCATGTAACCGGCGGTTGGGATCCCAGCGGTCAGCATCCTGATGCCGGGATCCTGGCCGCCAGATTGCCTGTGGGGGTACAAATGCAACAGAGCCCCATGCAGGGCTGCCAAGGGCGTAGCTACCATAGGTGCAGGGAGTGCAGCTGCTATGGGGCCCAGAGCTGAGAGGGGCCACCATCCCTGTCACAGTTACATGTGTTATATACAGGACGTAGCTACCATAAGTGCAGAGAGAGCAGCTGCTATGCAGAGCTGAGAGAGGCCACCTTCCCTGTCACAGTTACATGTGTTATATACAGGGTGTAGCTACCATAGGTGCAGGGAGTGCAGCTGCTATGCAGAGCTGAGAGAGGCCACCTTCCCTGTCACAATTACATGTGTTATATGCAGGGTGTAGCTACCATAGGTGCAGGGAGTGCAGCTGCTATGGGGCCCAGAGCTGAGAGAGGCCACCTTCCCTGTCACAGTTACATGTGTTATATACAGGGTATAGCTACCATAGGTGCCCATAGGTGCAGGGAGTGCAGCTGCTATGCAGAGCTGAGAGAGGCCACCTTCCCTGTCACAATTACATGTGTTATATGCAGGGTGTAGCTACCATAGGTGCAGCTGCTTTGGGACCCACAGCTGAGAGGGGCCACCTTCCCGGTCACAGTTACATGTGTTATATATAGGGGTGTAGCTACTATAGGTACTGTGACTGCCTACCAGTGCAATGCCTCACCTACTGGTGTGATCTCCACCTCCTGTGACACGATCCTCCTGTTGGTGCTGTGACTGCCTACCAGTGCAATGCCCCACCTACTGGTGTAATCTCCACCTCCTTTGACACGATCCTCCTGCTGGTGATGTGACTGCTTACCAGTACAATGCCTCACCCACCTGTGTGATCTCCACCTCCTGTGACACGATCCTACTGCTGCTACTGTGATTGCCTACCATGGTGCATTAGCCTTGCTTACTACCACTGTGGGTAATACTAACAATTTGCTTAAGCCCAATTTGTGTTGGGCCCCATTTATAGCTGACTTACTCCAACCTACATGAGGCCACTTTTCATATATTTCCACGGCCACTTTACTTTCCCAATCCGCCCGTCTGGCATGGAAGAAATGTGACTGATAAATCAATGTAAATGTACCAGGAGGTATTGACAAGCCTTTATAACATTATCTTATACTGTGAATTTCTTAATAAGTTAATTTAACTTGTTAATTAAGGGAAAGGAAGACATGATATTTTCCGGGAGATGTATCAAGCCGTGGTGAGAGATAAAGTTGAGTATTTGCCCAAACCAAATGAAGCTTCTAACTCCAGGTATCATTTCATGTACTGATAAGTGACATAAGATGATTGGGTGGTTTGGACATCTGCACTTTATCTCTCTCCAAGGCTTGATACATCCCCAAGAGTGCTGTATATAAAATATATGTCTGGCTGCTATACAGCAGGCCAGGAGCACCAGCAGGACAGTAGAGTAACAGTCCAATCAGTAATAATTTGCGGACCCTGTGAAATTAGCATTAAGTAAAGATGGGAGACTCAGTCAATGAATACATAAAATTTTTTTTAGTTTATGTTAAAATATCAAAAGTTTATTAAGTGGAATATTTAATAAATAATATTTACGAGACATCTCCAAAAACAGTCGGTTTTGGAGGCTGCCCACAAATATTAACCAGCCCCTGAATGTATGTATTACTGCATTTCTGAGCTTGGCCCGGCAGCTAATGCCATTTCTAAATGGCTTTTGTGGCCTGTGGGCTACATTATGCAATAGGAGAAGGATCCTTGGGATCCCTCTGCATTACTGTCTGCTCTCACATATATACAGTCTGACGATTGCACATGTGAACTAGCGCAGCCGGGGTCTAAACCTAGAAGTAAAGTGATCGCATTAGCAATTATTTTACTTCTTATACATTGCAGGGATGGACATGAGATTGGTATTCATTATGGCATAAAAGCTACACCTCTGGACTCATGAAGAGTCATCCTTCAGCACTCAGGAGAGGAAAAACCCCCTTGGGGGGAAACCTCTGGGGAACCATGGCCTCAGGATCGCCCTTCCTTCTGGGCATTAAGAGGTGTACTAATAGAGGGGTCAGTATGCTATCCCAGCGCAAGGGATCCCGGTGGTTGTCATACCGATGCTGGGAGCCCAGTACAGAAAAGACCGACAGAGGTGTTCTCCCTTCTCCCCACCCCCCTAACCCTGCCTGTCTGCAGTCTAACCCTAACCTCCCCCATTTGTGCCTACCCCTCCCGCGGAGGTGCCTAATCCTAACCTCTGTCCCTGCTGCCTAAACCTAACCCTCCCTTCCCTGCAGCCTAACCACTCCCGGGGATGCCTAACCCACCCTACCCACAGCCTAACCCTAACTTCCCCCCCACCCACAGCCTAACCCTATCCTCCCTCCACCCGCAGCCTAATCCTACCCCCCCCCCGCCTGATACCTAACCACCCCGCCTGATGCCTAAACCTAACCCTTCCTTCCCCACAGCCTAACCACCCCCGAGGGTGCCTATCCCTAACCAACCCTACCCGCTGCCTAACCCTAACCTCCCTCCACAGCCTAAACCTAACCCCCCGTCTGACGCCTAAACCTAATCTCCCCACCTGATGCCTAAACCTAACCCTCCATCCCCCGCAGCCTAACCACCCCTGGGGGTCCCTAACCCTAACCCACCCTACCCACAGCCTAACCCTATCCTCCCCCTCGCAGCCTAACCCCCGCCTAACGCCTAAACCTAACCCTCCCGCCTGATGCCTAAACCTAACCCTCCCTCCCACGCAGCCTAACCTCCCCCGGGGGTGCCTAACCCACCCTATCCGCGGCCTAACCCTAACCTCCTCCCACCTGCAGCCTAACGTCACGCCTGGTGCCTAAACCTAACCCCCCTGCCTGACGCGTAAACCTAACCCTCCCTCCCCCGCACCCTAACCACCCCTCCGTGCCTGATGCCTAAACCTAACCCCCCTTGCCCAGCCCTAAACCTATGATCATGGGGATACAGGCGTCGGTATCCTTGCCCATTCGGAGTTCCAACATTGGGATTCTGAAGAGTGTCGGGATCCCAGTGTCAGTATTTTGACTGCCGCAAGCCCGACAGCTGGCATCTTTACCGCATCTCCTAATAGATAATGCATATGTCCCAACATTTGAAGCATGTGTCCGCAGCTTTCCTCCCAGGGCAGCTATTCAGGGATCACCCACTGCGTGTAGTCGAAGAGGAAGAGATGAAAAATCTTTGTTAGTGGATGAACAAGCAGAGAGACAAACTGCAAACAGTGGTGTGGTTGTGTAGAGAGAGAAACCTCTCTATGTAAATATGTTACTCTACTGAGGACATGGAAAATACCTAAAATAAGGACAATTATCCCAAGGGCCCATTGTTTTTATACAATACACACATTGGGGGGATAAGTTCTCTCTTATAGTAATTAGTGGGTACCTTCAGAAAAGAAATTTGAACCATAAATAATAAAATATATAAATTGCTAACATTTAGGGGTCAATCCAATTAGGTACGAGTTACCATTGCTGCAACGTTTCAACAGCATCCAAACACACAACCTTCGTGGCCAGATTCAGCCTATGGGGCTACCGGAAAGTGCGGCTGTTGTAGGACAAACTCGCACCTAATTAAACTGACCCCTTAGTTGTTAAATGTGATAAAATAGTAAAATATAATGGTGTAATTGTGGGCCTGATTCAGTTGTGGTTGTTGAAACGATCGCTGCTGCAATCTTGCCGTTCACAATTGCATCGTGAGTCTGAGCAGTCGTAGGCTGAGCAAGTCTCCTAGACACAGGGGCTCTCCAGCAGCAACACAGGTCGCAATGGGTAATTTATGCACGCACATGGAACGGCATTTGAACGGACCTGACATGCTTGTATACAGATAGCCACCCCCATTACCACCTCAAACGCTGACTTCCTGTCAATCACTCTGTGATGGGATCCTCTATGTGAGCTTGATTTCATTTTGTGCGCAGTGCAGCTTACACGCATGCACAGTGAAAAAGCATTGAGCCACTTGGTGCAACAGTAGCTCTGCGTCCGCATCTGAATCAGACTCCCTGAGCGGTAAGGAGAAGGACTCTAGGGAAAGGACTATGTCACCTTTATTATATGTAAAGATAGGGAAACAGTCACTTGTTACAGCTCCAATTCACATCATTTATACCATTCTGTGCCATTTCATCATTTGGTTATTCTATGGGGGAGATGTATTAAGCCCTGCAGAGTGATAAAGTGGAGAGAGGTAAAGTACCAGCCAATCAGCTCCTAAATGCCATGTTACAGGCTGTGTTTAAAAAATACAACTAGGAGCTGATTGGTTGTTTATCTCTCTCCACTTTATCACTCTCCCAGGCTTTGTACACCTGCCCCCAGTTCATTGATATACTGTAAATGTCAGCCATTTCACTATCTCCCCCGATCTGTATTGTTCTTCCCCCGATCTGTATGTTCTGTGTCATGCTCTCCCCACCCTTCCTGTTTTTCTGTATTACAGTATGTTCTACATCTCGCAACCCCCAAAAGTGTATGTCCTTCCTCTATATGTCCTATAGAGTACACCACAATTTCTATGTTTTTGTATTGTGCCCCCACACCATCTGTATGTGCTATACCAAGTTGCCCCCTTCTGCATGTTTTGTATTGTCCGCTCTCCCCCACCATAGACCCTATGTTTTGTACTGTGCTCTCAATACCCCCCACCACACACACACAATTACACAAGTATGGTAACTTACCTCCTGCATGCTATTCTCCAGTCACTAATTCCTCTGCGACCCCTCCCGTCGTCTTCAACTGACACTTTGCAGATCTCTTTGCCGGTCACCCGACACTCTGCAAATCTCTTTGCCAGAACTTTGCCAAATGATGATCTAAATAACCAGAATTTCCTGGTCAGACATACTATGTGTATAATTATACTACTACATTTTGTTACGTACTTTCATTTTTATTCATTTGCAATTTAACTATTTTATTGACTTTTTATCCAAAACCCAAGATCCTTTCTAACAGAGACCCAAGTTATCTGCTCCAGGTTTTATCATCCCTAGTGCTAGGACCATGTTAGTATCATACACTGGGCCTAATTCAGACCTGATCGCAGCAGCAAATTTGTTCTCTAATGGACAAAACCATGTGCACTGCAGGTGGGGCAGATGTAACGTGCAGAGAGAGTATGGTAACTTACCTCCTGCATGTTATACTCCAGTCGTTGCCACCTCTGCGACCCCTCCCGTCGTCTTCAACTGACACTTTGCAGATCTCTTTGCCGGTCACCCGACACTCTGCAAATCTCTTTGCCAGATGATCTAAAAAACACAAAAGACTATCATTAAGCATAGTACTAGTTTAGGTACAATAAAATGTCCATGAGTCAACCAGTTTCCCAATGTTCCTTAAACCAAACAAGATACTTTCAAAGTTATCAATATCCCATTTAACTATTTTATTAACTTTTTCATCCCAAAGCCACGATCCTGCCTCATAGAGACCCAGGTTATCTGCATCCCCTGTATGTGTGCTTATCCTCCATACTGCCCTCTTTATTCCTGTAAGGCTACATTTTTATTCCTAAATATGTTGTTCCTTCCTGCGCTTCTCCTATTTATGTGTCCTTGTACCTGTATTCCCTGTTCTGTCTTTCTTGCCTTTCATCTGACTATACTGCACTCTGTCTTCCTTACCACTCTCCATCATACCCTGCTATGTACAGGGCTGTTTCTAGCCAATTTGGCTCCCAGTGCGAGATTTAAAAATGCACCCCCCCCCCCCACACACACACACCTAGATGAAGAAAAAAAAAACTTGCGCGCGCACCCGGCAAGGGGGCATGGCCTCATCTGAATGGGTGTGGCCTCATTTAAATGGGCATGGCCTCGTCTGAAAAGACTACCTCACAATCCAGTTTTTGACCCTGCTCCAACAGATCACGACCACCACAGTAAAAAAAAAAAATTCTACCATATTAAGCCCCACACAGTAATGCCCCCTGCACCATATTATGCCACACACCGCAATGCCATTGATACATTAAATCCCCACACTACGACAGGCAAGAGTCCCCATTTCACACATTACGGCAGGTGTCCCCATTTTACACATTGAGAGAGAGAGAGAGAGAATACTTACAGAGGCGATTGCCGCTCTTCAGCCCGCCTCACCAGACGCTCCTCGCGCCGGCCTTTCCCTCTTCCTAACTTGGATCCCCCTCTGTACTCCGCTCGGGGTAGGGGGGGGGGGGAGTTTCGCGGAGTGACGGGGTTGCGTCATGACATAACGACGCAACCGCGTCATTCCGTGAAACGGGTTACTCGGGGAGAAATAGGAGGGGGAAGCAGGGAGCCACAGTTAGTGCCGCGGCGGGCGCCCAGTGCGGTTGCACTGCTCGCCTGCCCCAAGAAGCGGCCCTGGCTATGTAGTACTCACCTCCTCCTACCTGTCTTCCTACATGGAAACTGGAAACATCAGAAGCTGTAGATAAAATGTTACAGGAAGAAGCATTGTGATGTCACGGGCTAGTGATGTCACAGGCTAGGTGTGATGTCACAGTATCCAGCAGCAAATCTACAGAGTTACAGCTATCTTACATATACATTTCCTACATCAATTACAACTGGATATACATGAGTTTCTAGTTTTAAAAAAGTGAGACTAGTGTAGAAAATGAAGTATAAGGCAATGTTGTACAGAGTGCCTCAATATATAGGTATAGGGAAAACATAAGTGACGGGAATTTCTAGACTAAATCACCGCTTATATTTTATAAGGAAATAAAGGAAAAACGTGTGTGTGTGTGTGTGTGTGTGTGTGTGTGTATATATATTAGAGATGAGCTGGTTCGGTTCCTCGGAATCCGAACCCCCCCCGAACTTCACCCATTTACACGGTTCCGAGGCAGACTCAAATCTTCCCGCCTTGCTCGGTTAACCCGAGCGCGCCCGAACGTCGTCATCCCGCTGTCGTATTCTCGCGAGATTCGTATTCTATATAAGGAGCCGCGCGTCGCCGCCATTTTCACTCGTGCATTGGAGATGATAGGGAGAGGACGTGCAGCATTCTCACAGTTGTGTTCAGTGTGCTGCAAATATCTGTGCTCAGTGTGCTGAAAATATCTACGTTCTCTGCCTGAAAAATGCTCCATATCTGTGCTCAGTGTGCTGCAAATATCTGTGCTCAGTGTGCTTTATTGTTGGGACTGGGGACCAGCAGTATTATATAGTAGGAGGACAGTGCAGAGTTTTGCTGACCAGTGACCACCAGTATTATACGTTCTCTGCCTAAAAAACACTCCATATCTATGCTCAATGTGCTGCAAATATCTGTGCTCAATGTGCTTTATTGTGGGGACTGGGGACCAGCAGTATTATATAGTAGGAGGACAGTGCAGAGTTTTGCTGACCAGTGACCACCAGTATTATACGTTCTCTGCCTGAAAAATGCTCCATATCTGTGCTGCATTGTAGTATATAGTAGGAGGACAGTGCAGAATTTTGCTGACCAGTGACCACCAGTATTATATCAGTACGGTACAGTAGTCCACTGCTCTACCTACCTCTGTGTCGTCAAGTATACTATCCATCCATACCTGTAGTGCATTTTAGTTGTTGTGCGCAGTATAGTAGGAGGACAGTACATAATTTTGCTGACCACCAGTATATAATATATAGCAGAACTGTACAGTAGGCCACTGCTCTACCTACCTCTGTGTCGTCAAGTATACTATCCATCCATACCTGTGGTGCATTTTAGTTGTGCGCAGTATATATAGTAGGAGTACAGTGCATAATTTTGCTGACCACCAGTATATAATATATAGCAATACGGTACAGTAGGCCACTGCTCTACCTACCTCTGTGTCATCAAGTATACTATCCATCCATACCTGTGGTGCATTTTAGTTGTGCGCAGTATATATAGTAGAAGTACAGTGCATAATTTTGCTGACCACCAGTATATAATATATAGCAGTACGGTACAGTAGGCCACTGCTCTACCTACCTCTGTGTCGTCAAGTATACTATCCATCCATACCTGTGGTGCATTTTAGTTGTGCGCAGTATATATAGTAGGAGAACAGTGCATAATTTTGCTGACCACCAGTATATAATATATAGCAGTACGGTACAGTAGGCCATTGCTATTGATATATTACTGGCATATAATTCCACACATTAAAAAATGGAGAACAAAAATGTGGAGGTTAAAATAGGGAAAGATCAAGAACCACTTCCACCTCGTGCTGAAGCTGCTGCCACTAGTCATGGCCGAGACGATGAAATGCCATCAACGTCGTCTGCCAAAGCCGATGCCCAATGTCATAGTAGAGAGCATGTAAAATCCAAAAAACAAAAGTTCAGTAAAATGACCCAAAAATCAAAATTAAAAGCGTCTGATGAGAAGCGTAAACTTGCCAATATGCCATTTACGACGCGGAGTGGCAAGGAACGGCTGAGGCCCTGGCCTATGTTCATGGCTAGTGGTTCAGATTCACATGAGGATGGAAGCACTCATCCTCTCGCTAGAAAAATGAAAAGACTGAAGCTGGCAAAAGCACAGCAAAGAACTGTGCGTTCTTCTAAATCACAAATCCCCAAGGAGAGTCAAATTGTGTCGGTTACGATGCCTGACCTTCCCAACACTGGACGGGAAGAGGTGGCGCCTTCCACCATTTGCACGCCCCCTGCAAGTGCTGGAAGGAGCACCCGCAGTCCAGTTCCTGATAGTCAAATTGAAGATGTCACTGTTGGAGTACACCAGGATGAGGATATGGGTGTTGCTGGCGCTGAGGAGGAAATTGACAAGGAGGATTCTGATGGTGAGGTGGTTTGTTTAAGTCAGGCACCCGGGGAGGCACCTGTTGTCCGTGGGACGAATATGGCCATTGACATGCCTGGTCAAATTACAAAAAAAATCAGCTCTTCGGTGTGGAATTATTTTAACAGAAATGCGGACAACAGGTGTCAAGCCGTGTGTTGCCTTTGTCAAGCTGTAATAAGTAGGGGTAAGGACATTAACCACATAGGAACATCCTCTTTTATACGTCACCTGGAGCGCATTCATCAGAAGTCATTGACAAGTTCAAAAACTTTGGGTGACAGCGGAAGCAGTCCACTGACAACTAAATTCCTTCCTCTTGTAACCAAGCTCCTGCAAACCACACCACCAACTCCCTCAGTGTCAATTTTCTCCTTAGACAGGAAAGCCAATAATCCTGAAGGCCATGTCACTGTCAAGTCTGACGAGTCCTCTCCTGCCTGGGATTCCTCCGATGCATCCTTGAGTGTAACGCCTATTGCTGCTGGCGCTGCTGTTGTTGCTGCTGGGAGTCAATCGTCATCCCAGAGGGGAAGTCGGAAGACCACTTGTACTACTTCCAGTAAGCAATTGACTGTCCAACAGTCCTTTGCGAGGAAGATGAAATATCACAGCAGTCATCCTGCTGCAAAGCGGATAATTCAGGTCTTGGCAGCTTCGGTAGTGTTAAACGTGTGTCCGGTATCCAGCGTTAATTCACAGGGAACTATAGAATTGCTTGAGGTAGTGTGTCCCGGTATCAAATACCATCTAGGTTCCATTTCTCTAGGCAGGCAATACCGAGAATGTACACAGATGTCAGAAAAAGAGTCACCAGTGTCCTAAAAAATGCAGTTGTACCCAGTGTCCACTTAACCACGGACATGTGGACAAGTGGAGCAGGGCAAACTCAGGACTATATGACTGTGACAGCCCACTGGGTAGATGTATTGCCTCCCGCAGCAAGAACAGCAGCAGCGGCACCAGTAGCAGCATCTCGCAAACGCCAACTCGTTCCTAGGCAGGGTACGCTTTGTATCACCGCTTTCCATAAGAGGCACACAGGTGACAACCTCTTACGGAAACTGAGGAACATCATCGCAGAATGGCTTACCCCAATTGGACTCTCCTGGGGATTTGTGACATCGGACAACGCCACCAATATTGTGCGTGCATTACATGTGGGCAAATTCCAGCACGTCCCATGTTTTGCACATACATTGAATTTGGTGGTGCAGAATTATTTAAAAAATGACAGGGGCGTGCAAGAGATGCTGTCGGTGGCCCGAAGAATTGCGGGCCACTTTCGGCATTCAGCCACCGCGTGCCAGAGACTGGAGCACCAGCAAACACTCCTGAACCTGCCCCGCCATCATCTGAAGCAAGAGGTGGTAACGAGGTGGAATTCAACCCTCTATATGCTTCAGAGGATGGAGGAGCAGCAAAAGGCCATTCAAGCCTATACAGCTACCTACGATATAGGCAAAGGAGGGGGAATGCACCTGACTCAAGCGCAGAGGAAAATGATTTCAACGTTGTGCAAGGTTCTGCAACCCTTTGAACTTGCCACACGTGAAGTCAGTTCAGACACTGCCAGCCTGAGTCAGGTCATTCCCCTCATCAGGCTTTTGCAGAAGAAGCTGGAAAGATTGAAGGAGGAGCTAAAACGGAGCGATTCCGCTAGGCATGTGGGACTTGTGGATGGAGCCCTTAATTCGCTTAACCAGGATTCACGGGTGGTCAATCTGTTGAAATCAGAGCACTACATTTTCGCCACCGTGCTCGATCCTAGATTTAAAACCTACGTTGTATCTCTCTTTCCGGCAGACACAAGTCTGCAGAGGTTCAAAGACCTGCTGGTGAGAAAATTGTCAAGTCAAGCGGAACGTGACCCGTCAACATCTCCTCCTTCACAATCTCCCGCAACTGGGGCTGCGAGGAAAAGGCTAAGAATTCCGAGCCCACCCGCTGGCGGTGATGCAGGGCAGTCTGGAGCGAGTGCTGACATCTGGTCCGGACTGAAGGACCTGCCAGTGATTACTGACATGTCGTCTACTGTCACTGCATATGATTCTGTCACCATTGAAAGAATGGTGGAGGATTATATGAGTGACCGCATCCAAGTAGGCACGTCAGACAGTCCGTACGTATACTGGCAGGAAAAAGAGGCAATTTGGAGGCCCTTGCAGAAACTGGCTTTATATTACCTAAGTTGCCCCCCCTCCAGTGTGTACTCCGAATGAGTGTTTAGTGCAGCCGCTCACCTTGTCAGCAATCGGCGTACGAGGTTACTTCCAGAAAATGTGGAGAAGATGATGTTCATCAAAATGAATTATAATCAATTCCTCCGTGGAGACATTCACCAGCAATTGCCTCCAGAAAGTACACAGGGACCTGAGATGGTGGATTCCAATGGGGACGAATTAATAATCTGTGAGGAGGGGGATGTACACAGTGAAAGGGGTGAGGAATCGGACGATGAGGAGGAGGTGAACATCTTGCCTCTGTAGAGCCAGTTTGTGCACGGAGAGATTGATTGTTTCTTTTTTGGTGGGGGCCCAAACCAACCAGTCATTTCAGTCACAGTCGTGTGGCAGACCCTGTCGCTGAAATGATGGGTTTGTTAAAGTGTGCATGTCCTGTTTATACAACATAAGGGTGGGTGGGAGGGCCCAAGGACAATTCCATCTTGCACCTCTTTTTTTCTTTCATTTTTCTTTGCATTATGCGCTGTTTGGGGACTATTTTTTGAAGTGCCATCCTGTCTGACACTGCAGTGCCACTCCTAGATGGGCCAGGTGTTTGTGTCGGCCACTTGGTTCGCTTAGCTTAGCCATCCAGCGACCTTGGTGCACCTCTTTTTTTTTCATTGCATCATGTGCTGTTTGGGGACTATTTTTTGAAGTGCCATCCTGTCTGACACTGCAGTGCCACTCCTAGATGGGCCAGGTGTTTGTGTCGGCCACTTGGGTCGCTTAGCTTAGTCACACAGCTACCTCATTGCGCCTCTTTTTTTCTTTGCATCATGAGCTGTTTGGGGACTATTTTTTGAAGTGCCATCCTGTCTGACACTGCAGTGCCACTCCTAGATGGGCCAGGTGTTTGTGTCGGCCACTTGGGTCGCTTAGCTTAGTCACACAGCTACCTCATTGCGCCTCTTTTTTTCTTTGCATCATGAGCTGTTTGGGGACTATTTTTTGAAGTGCCATCCTGTCTGACACTGCAGTGCCACTCCTAGATGGGCCAGGTGTTTGTGTCGGCCACTTGGGTCGCTTAGCTTAGTCATCCAGCCACCTCGGTGCAAATTTTAGGACTAAAAATAATATTGTGAGGTGTTCAGAATAGACTGGAAATGAGTGGAAATTATGGTTATTGAGGTTAATAATACTATGGGATCAAAATGACCCCCAAATTCTATGATTTATGCTGTTTTTGAGGGGGTTTTGTAAAAAACACCGAATCCAAAACACACCCGAATCCGACAAAAAATTTTCAGGGAGGTTTTGCCAAAACGCGTCCGAATCCAAAACACGGCCGCGGAACCGAATCCAAAACCAAAACACAAAACCCGAAAAATGTCTGGTGCACATCACTAATTTTGAGTCATAAAGCCTGAGTTTTTGTTCTTCTCTAATACGCACACAACATCTTTATTTGAGATAACAGAACTGAAAAATAGAAATTTTCGCTCTAGTAAATGTCTTTCCATTATTGTTATTCACACTCGATATAAACAGTGCCCATTAGGACACCGGACAATTAGATTGAATAGAGGTGAGCAACCCATTTAATATGTTTTTAATCCATTAATATTTGTAACTGTGTAAATGTTCATCTGTACATTCTTAATAAAAGTTAAGTTTTAACGAATATAGTTTCATTTACCTACCATGATGATACTTACCATATAACCAACCCATACCTATACTTACCTTATTATTATGTAAAAAGTGTGCCCCAGATAGACTAAACATTCTTTTTGCGTCTCTGCAAAACCCCTCAAAATCATAAAAAATTTTTAAAGGGCATTTCCACTCTTATGGACCACCCTGTATATTATGTGGTTGAACCTCTGATGTATGAAGAGTACATTAGGTATATTTCTGCACAAACAGGCGTCTTCCAGACCATGTGACCTTCTGGGTGAATAGTGAATACTAACTGAAGTCACCATCTGCCCATGGAAGAACAATTTCTTCAGATGTTCCCCATTGCAGAGAAATCACCATATAGGTAAGGAAGACTCTCAAGTGACTGGCCTGTACCTGCTGAGGAAATGAGGGTTGGTAAGCCCCAGAAACATGTGTACCGGGTCCCATGATTTCTGTTGCCCGCCCTGTACCTGCTGGCAGTTACCCCATGCTGCTGCTGGCCTGACTAATATGTTTTTTTTTCCCCTTCTGACCCCTGCGCTCCTAAATCTAACCTACCCCCATTTTCTACTACCAAACTCTAGGCTGGTCTCCTGTACTGTTTTCATAGCTGCTCTGGAGACATCAGATGGGAGATGATCAAAGTAGGTAAGAAAAGATTACATTCATTTTTTTTTATATATGTAAGTGCATGTACGATATGTTTGTATTTTGCTATTATAACTTTTTTCTAGAATAAAAAAAATTGATAATGCATAACTTAGTATTTTTTTATTTATTCAGTTGAATACATTTTATTGTGGTTATTTGGTACAGGGTGCTTAAAAAAAAAGAAAGAAAGGTAACAAACTTTTTTTCCATCCTCACACATTGCTCATGGTGCTGCAGGGTCTGCCGGAACGTTCTTTATTATGATTGGTCACGGACCCTGTTTGCTGGAACATTTCCACCCAAGACAAGAGAGTTTTGTTTGGTGGTGTAGGTGATCCCAGTTGTTACAGATTCCAGGGAAGGACCGCTATTCCATCCTGTCATGTAACTTCGGAAATAGTGTTCCACCAACCATGAACGTTCCTGGATGGTGCACTGCGGCATACCGGCTGTCACTCACGTCAACGTCTACTATGATACACAAAACATACATACAAGTTTCAGTTCCCTTTTTTTTTTTAACCTGTACTTGTTAATATTCTGTAAAGCCCATGTCGCTCTCCAGCACTGCACTTAAACCACTGTTTTCATATCTTCAGTTGCCGAGGTGACTTATTAACTGATTTGAGGCTGATAGTGGGGGTCACTATAGATTTGCGTATCAGTGAGCCAGCTAGCTAGATTGGTCATGCACAGATGAACTCAAAGCCAGATGTGGGTATTAAATGTAACTAATTTAATAAAGTTAATAAAAAAAGTTGTTTTTTTAAATTACCAAATCTTAGTTTTCCTTTTTGCCCTTTGATAAACTGGTGGTTAGTCAGAAAAAGTGGTACATACTGGCCATAGAATTGTTAAATACAACCACATAAAAAAACACACACTTTGAAACTCAGTTAAAATTCTCACCCCTGCAGAGCCTCTTCAGCGGGAAACAGATCTGCATATAATTCAATGTATTAGCATAAAGTAATCTCATTTGCATACTTGCTTATTCACTTTGAAATAGGACTTCTGCGTCTGTCACATCTCTTCCAACCTGTCTGCAGCATGCAGAAAAAGGCCAGACGTGCGCCAGGCGAGAATTAAATCTATTGTACATTTTTATCTTTTAGCCAGTTATAATATATTCTGCCTTTTACTAGTCTGAATGTTAAATGTTATGTTAAATGTTATGTCTGAATGTTAGTATTAGCTCCAGTAGATAGCTGAGTTTATCTACTGTAAGTGAATATTTCCCTGGCTGGGTAATTGGTGACACTAGTGTCCCCTATAACGGCTTACTTTCTCTTTATGGATTGAAGGGTGTAGGGCAGAGAACTGATCTGTCACAATCAAATTGTAAAAGTTAATCATCTTGCCACAATATCTACAATTCAGCTGAACAGTATTTAATAGCGTCAGAATAATATGCATCGGAATAATTTCACACTAAGATGAATACCCAATAAGATTGGCATGTGGCTGGAGGCTCTTTATAGCTGCCGGCTGTTAGCTGTGGAGCCTAAGGCTAAGAATACACTAATGTCTTTGTAGTGCTAAATCTCTCTCTTGTGCTATAACAATGTAGTACCTGTCGTAGTTGTATATGTGTCTATCATATCATATATGTATAAACCAAGGCACTCACTATTGGAAACATTTCAATTTGCTCAGTTGCCCTCCTCAGTTAGGAACGATGGCCCAAATGTATTAAGCCTTAAAAAGAGATACGGCCAGATGCTTCATCGCTTGGAAAGTGATAAAATGTAGAGTGAAAAAGTACCAGCCAATCAGCTCCTAACTGCCATGTCACAGGTTGGGTTTGAAAAATGACCGTTAGGAGCTGGTTGGCTGGTACTTTATCACTCTTTACAACAGCAGATGAATAACGCGGAACTCAAGAGACTTCCTAGGTAGTGAAAAACAGATTCCTTTTATTCCAGAGTTTCAATAGCTATAGGCAATATTCATCAGGGACCAACATACTGTACAAATAAATGTTACACAGGACATGTAATAGACCTCAGTTACAATTGACGTCACATTTGCCACACCTGAGAACAGAATGTGCTCACCTGTTCCGGAACACCTACATCTGCACTCCAAGCAGGGGAGGATTTAGGAGTCAGGTTGTAATGGTCGCCTCCCCCCAACTTTACTATGTTCATTGCTTGATTCTAAGCACTCAATTGCTGATTGGCAGTTTAATACAATATAACAAAAAAGCCATGAGCTGTGACATTTTACTTTATATTTAATTATATATGCATGTTTACTATATATATATATACTGTGTATGTATATATATATATATATATATATATCGATACAGCAGCAGCCGGCACTCCCATAATAGTTCTCAACGTGCTCAGGTGCCAAACAAACAAGAAGAATAAAGTTCCAACGAAGAATGGCACTCAGAGACAAAGTTGCAAAAAAAGGACTATTAATTTCCACAAGTCAACGTTTCGAGGCTCAAAGCCTCGTCATCAGGACAAACAGCAACAGTACAGACATATAAGTATTACACTTACCCTCCTAAATACCCGAATGCCGCTGACGCCGCCGTCCCCCTCGTTCGCGCCCGCACTCCGGACCCGCTTCCGCATACGTCACTGGTCATCTACCTCCGTTTCCGGCCGTCGTCTAGGGAACGTCTTCATGCATTCCACCTGACTCCAGCCTGCGTCTCACAAGGCAGGAAGTGGCGTATGCTAGACACCCGGGGGCGGAGGGGCTGCAAACGAGAACAAGACAGCGAGATCAGCACATTAACAAAGAAACCCGCAAATAAATATTCAGAGTATATAAACAAACTGAATATATAAACAAATCATATATACAAAACATACACATACATATATGGGGGAGCAGCACCAAAACAAGTACAGATTATAAATTATAACTACATACACAAATCCCTAAACTACAACAGCATGTTCCAGTTAATTTTTTCATTTAAACCATCTGGGGCACAAGTGCCCAATCTCAGAATCCACCTAGTTTCTTTAGTTAAGAGGGATTTAGCCCTATCCCCACCCCGCAAACTAAAAGGCACATGGTCTATCATGAAATACCGGTGAGACTCTAAGGTGTGTCCAGCATCCTTAAAGTGTTTGGCTACCGGCTGATCAATAGGTTTGCCCTCTAAGATGAGCTTAATAGCTGATCGATGTGCCGCCATCCTTTCTGAAAATTTACGGATTGTTTGGCCCACATACATTAACACACACGGGCAGGTAATGATATACACAACATATGATGTTGAACAAGTTAATATAAATCTGATATCATAGATCTTTTCACAGTGGGGGTGTTTAAAAGATTTGCAATTTAACATGAATTTACATGTGGCACACCCACTGCAACGATAACAACCCGGGGGTTTATAGTAGACATTAGGGGGCCTGGGGCTACCCATCCCCGTGATGTCGGTTCTAATGATTCTATCCTTAATATTCCTACCACGACGGAAGGACATAAGGGGAGTAGTGTGGTGAAAAATTTTGAGGTCAGAGGACACAATCGGCCAAAGGGCTTTCGTGGCTCTACTAATTCCTACACTGGCGGAGGTGAACTCACTAGGAAACGGGATCCTATTTTTAAGGAGTTTGGTGGTGGGTTCTAATAAAGCCTGTCGTGACATGCCTAATATTTCCTCTTTTTGAGCATTAAGTAAACTTAAGTCATAACCACGGGCGGCAAAATTTGATACCAATGCATCTAACTCCTCTGGAACACCAGAGGGGTCCGATGCAATACGGGCTATCCTCATCATCTGAGTAGCCCGTATTGCATCTGACCCCTCTGGTGTTCCAGAGGAGTTAGATGCATTGGTATCAAATTTTGCCGCCCGTGGTTATGACTTAAGTTTACTTAATGCTCAAAAAGAGGAAATATTAGGCATGTCACGACAGGCTTTATTAGAACCCACCACCAAACTCCTTAAAAATAGGATCCCGTTTCCTAGTGAGTTCACCTCCGCCAGTGTAGGAATTAGTAGAGCCACGAAAGCCCTTTGGCCGATTGTGTCCTCTGACCCTGATCTCAAAATTTTTCACCACACTACTCCCCTTATGTCCTTCCGTCGTGGTAGGAATATTAAGGATAGAATCATTAAAATCGACATCACGGGGATGGGTAGCCCCAGGCCCCCTAATGTCTACTATAAACCCCCGGGTTGTTATCGTTGCAGTGGGTGTGTCACATGTAAATTCATGTTAAATTGCAAATCTTTTAAACACCCCCACTGTGAAAAGATCTATGATATCAGATTTATATTAACTTGTTCAACATCATATGTTGTTTATATCATTACCTGCCCGTGTGGGTTAATGTATGTGGGCCAAACAATCCGTAAATTTTCAGAAAGGATGGCGGCACATCGATCAGCTATTAAGCTCATCTTAGAGGGCAAACCTATTGATCAGCCGGTAGCCAAACACTTTAAGGATGCTGGACACACCATAGAGTCTCTCCGGTATTTCATGATAGACCATGTGCCTTTTAGTTTGCGGGGTGGGGATAGGGCTAAATCCCTCTTAACTAAAGAAACTAGGTGGATTCTGAGATTGGGCACTTGTGCCCCAGATGGTTTAAATGAAAAAATTAACTGGAACATGCTGTTGTAGTTTAGGGATTTGTGTATGTAGTTATAATTTATAATCTGTACTTGTTTTGGTGCTGCTCCCCCATATATGTATGTGTATGTTTTGTATATATGATTTGTTTATATATTCAGTTTGTTTATATACTCTGAATATTTATTTGCGGGTTTCTTTGTTAATGTGCTGATCTCGCTGTCTTGTTCTCGTTTGCAGCCCCTCCGCCCCCGGGTGTCTAGCATACGCCACTTCCTGCCTTGTGAGACGCAGGCTGGAGTCAGGTGGAATGCATGAAGACGTTCCCTAGACGACGGCCGGAAACGGAGGTAGATGACCAGTGACGTATGCGGAAGCGGGTCCGGAGTGCGGGCGCGAACGAGGGGGACGGCGGCGTCAGCGGCATTCGGGTATTTAGGAGGGTAAGTGTAATACTTATATGTCTGTACTGTTGCTGTTTGTCCTGACGACGAGGCTTTGAGCCTCGAAACGTTGACTTGTGGAAATTAATAGTCCTTTTTTTGCAACTTTGTCTCTGAGTGCCATTCTTCGTTGGAACTTTATATATATATATATATATGTGTGTATGTATGTATGTATATATGTGTATATATGTGTATATATATATATATATATACACACACACACACACACACACACACACACACACACACACACACACACACACACACCCCATTGGCTTTAATCCACGACTCTCAACCTACTGTGGTGCCTGTGGTATGTACCATAACAATTTACATGGACAAATCACACATACTCAGCACTAACCTAATTACATTCCTGTATTTAATCTAAAATCAGAGAATGTTAGTTCCCAAAATATTGGAATAATTTGTCGCGCTCACTGACTACGACAAGTGGTCTCTTCCGGTGAATCCCTCCACTGACTCTCTAAAAAATAAAATATGAGCATTGCTCTGCAGTATTTGGCTGCAGATGTCACATAGATTTTTAAATAATGCTTCTTTCATGGGTTTATGTACTGACTCATTGGCTTAGAGAGACAGAACCACACCTAAGCATATCACTTACAGAGTCAGTGTTGGGACTCACCAGAGTGCCCCCTTTGCTTGTCACGCTACTGTGCAATTGGAATTTCGGAGAACGAAGACTCAGCTTGTAGTAAGAACAGGTTAATGCACTGGTATGTACAGAGCCGGCCCTAGTCATAGTCAAACTAGGCAAATGCCTTGGGCATTTGATATGCCTAGAGCCACAAGTAGCTTCTGCTGATAAAAATGATATGCAGCATGCCTATTTACTGTGTGTGATTGCAGCTGTATCTGCATACGAAATGCTATGGTACAGTCTAATCCTGGAAATCACTGTAACATAGCATTTTGTATACAGATACAGCCACAGTCGCACACAGAATATAGTCATTCTGCATTTCATTTTAATCAGCAGAAGCTGCTTGTGTATCCTAGCCACATAGTAATGCAAATAAGAGGCATTTTCATAAAAGAAGGCGCCCAAAGTTAGCAGAGCTGCCAGCTGACTCACGTCAGCATCTCCTGCTGCATGGTATATTGAGGCAAGATGTATGTGGACACATCTGTATCCAAGCAGAGGCAGAGATCACAGTGTCAGCGGCCACGTGAGTGCTGTGTGAGGGTGGGTTGGTTGTGCAGTAGTGTTCGGCATATGTGTAAGGGGCACTGTGTGTGTCATTATGTATATAAGGGCATTAATAATGTGCGGCATATGTGTAAAGGGCATTATGTGCATAAGGGCATTATTAAAGGTTGGAATAATATGTAAGGCGCATTATGTTTATAAGGACATTAATGTGCGACATATGTGTAAGGGGCATTACTGTGTGGTATTATGTGTATAAAGGCTATACTAATTAAGGAAGCCAATCCCTGGCCATTTTTTCAATCCCGGGTATCGGGATTGAAAAATGGGATTGGCTTTTAGCTAGGTGGCCGCCTTCTCACCCCACCCCGCACACATAACTCACCATATACCGGGGGCCGGCGGGTGGGGAACAACCTCTGATCGCTGCTGGCGGCTTCCAGCAGCGGCTGACGGCACAGCGTGAACTCTCACGCTGCGCTGGGGAGCCGGAAGAAGGAAGCCGGGCAGCGTCTGAGCATCCTGTGGATGCTCAATGCTGATCCCTCAATCCCCGGGATTGCAGCTTCCAATCCCGGGATTGAATCCCGGCAATTTTTGTCCCTAAATCCCGGGATCCTCCTGATCCCGGGATTGGTTACTAATGTGTGGCATTATGTATATAAGGTACTCTACTGTGTGGCATAACATATAGAAAGGGCACTACTGTGTGGTCTAATGTGAATAAAGAGCAATATGGTGTAGTGTAATGTGAATAAGGGGCACTACTGTAAGGAGTAACGTATATAGGGTAAAGTGGTTCTATTGTGTGATATAACGTGAATTAGGAACACCATCGTATGATAAAATGTGAATAACGTTGCACTACTGTGTGGCGTAATTTGAATTGGAGGTACTATTGTGTGACCATGCCCCTTCTGAGCAAGGACACACCCCTTTTTGGGCTGTGTGCCAAATGTGCGCCTAGTTCCTATTTAAAATATAGGGGGTAGGAGCACCAAAATGAGGACTGCTATGGCTGAGGGGTGCTGGGAAAGGGGCGCAGGGTCAGAGGCAGAACTAGTGGTGGTGCTAGGGGGCACCAGTCAAAATCTTGCCTAGGGCATCATTGGTTAGGCTCGGATCTGGGTATGTATAGGCAAATGAATAAGATTGTCTCACAACAAACATTTACAGAAATCCCTGGGGTGAGTACAAAATGAAATAGAGCAAATTGATAATGACCAGTAGTAGTGCTCCCTTGGAGTCATAACAATGAAGCAAAATAGGAGAACAGGGATTGATTGATTGATTGATTGATTGATTGATTGATTTTGGGGGGAAGTGCACACTTGTTACCAATATCTTAATATTATATATCACTGTGTTCAAATTGAGTATGTATATTCCTATAAATGGATACAAAACACCATAAAGTTATTAATCTGCCTTATTTTGAAAGATGTTTTTAGTAATATTCCCACAAGCTATAATATACACCAGTCAATCACAAATTAGGTAAAAAGCCTAAATCAGAATTTGTGATGTAAGTACAGACTAAGTATACATGCACGGTAGTGATGAGCATTCACTGAAAAAATAGGATTTTGATAACCTACCGGTAAATCCTTTTCTCCTAGTCCGTAGAGGATGCTGGGGACGACATCAAGACCATGGGGTATAGATGGGATCCGCGGGAGATATGGGCACTCCAAAGACTTTTCATTGGGTGTGAACTGGCTCCTCCCTCTATGCCCCTCCTCCAGACCTCAGTTGTAGGAACTGTGCCCAGGGAGACTGACATTTCGAGGAAAGGAATTACTTAACTAGTGGTGAGATATCTACCAACTCACACCGTCAACCATGCCGCACACATGGCATTCAACATAACACACGTCAACAGGCATGAACTACTTGCAACAACATGCTGAAACCAAGATAACAACTTGTGTAACTGTAATAACTAAACTGCAGGTAAAGTACGCACTGGGACGGGCGCCCAGCATCCTCTACGGACTAGGAGAAAAGGATTTACCAGTAAGTTATCAAAATCCTATTTTCTCATACGTCCTAGAGGATGCTGGGGACGACATCAAGACCATGGGGTCTATACCAAAGCTCCAGTACGGGCGGGAGAGTGCGGATGACCCTGCAGCACCGATTGACCTTACTTTAGGTCCTCATCGGCCAAGGTGTCAAACTTGTAGAACTTAGCAAATGTGTTTGACCCTGACCAAGTAGCTGCTCGGCAAAGTTGTAATGCCAAGACCCCCCGGGCAGCCGCCCAGGATGAGCCCACCTTCCTAGTGGAGTAGGCCTTTACCGACGTCGGTAATGGCAATCCAGCTGTAGTATGAGCTTGCTGAATCGTATTTCTAATCCAACGTGCAATAGTCTGCTTGGAAGCAGGACAGCCAATCTTGTTGTGATCATACAGGACAAACAGAGCCTCTGTTTCCCGTATACGAGCTGTTCTAGCAACATAGATTTTCAAAGCTCTAACCACATCTTGAGACTTTGAATCAGTGAATGTGTCAGTAACTACTGGCACCACAATAGGTTGGTTTATGTGAAAAGCAGAAACCACCTTTGGAAGAAAATGTTGGCAAGTTCGCAACTCTGCCCTATCTTCATGGAAAATCAGGTAAGGGCTCTTGTGAGACAAGGCCCCCAATTCCAACACCCGCCTTGCGGATGCCAATGCCAAAAGCATCACCACTTTCCAAGTGAGAAACTTCAACTCTATCTTTTGTAGAGGCTCAAACCAATCCGATTGAAGGAACTGCAATGCCACGTTAAGGTCCCATGGTGCCACTGGAGGCACGAATGGTGGCTGGATGTGCAGAACCCCTTTCATGAAGGTCTGAACCTCTGGAAGAGAGGCTAATTGTTTTTGGAAGAACACTGACAAGGCCGAAATCTGGACCTTGATTGATCCCAATCGTAGGCCCGTCTCCACACCATCCTGCAAAAAAATGGAGAAAACGTCCTAAGTGAAACTCTTCCGTAGGAGCTTTCTTGGATTCACACCAAGACACACATTTTATCCAAATACGGTGGTAATGTTTTGACGTTACTCCCTTTCTGGCCTGAATAAGGGTGGGAATGACCTCCTTAGGAATACCCTTCCTGGCTAGAATACAGCGCTCAACAGCCATGCCGTCAAACGTAGCCGCTGTAAGTCTTGGTACACACATGGCCCCTGCTGCAGCAGGTCCTCCCGAGGAGGAAGAGGCTGAGGATCTCCTATGAGTAACTGCTGAAGATCTGGGTACCAAGCCCTTCTTGGCCAGTCTGGGGCAATGAAGATTGCTCGAACCCTTGTCTTTCTTATGATCCTGAGTACTTTTGGGATCAGCGGAAGTGGAGGGAAAACATACACTGACGGAAACACCCACTGGGTTACCTACCAGTGCATCCACTGCTACTGCTTGAGGGTCTCTCGACTTGGAACAGTATCTCTGAAGCTTCTTGTTGAGACGAGACGCCATCATGTCTATTTGAGGAACTCCCCAAAGACTTGTCACCTCTGCGAAGACTTCTTGGTGGAGGCCCCACTCTCCTGGATGGAGATCGTGTCTGCTGAGGAAGTCTGCTTCCCAGTTGTCTACTCCCGGAATGAATATTGTCGACAGAGCTTTTAGATGTTTTTCTGCCCAGCAGAGGATTTTTGTCGCCTCTGCCATTGCCACTCTGCTTTTCATTCCGCCCTGCCTGTTTATGTATGAGACTGCTGTTACATTGTCTGCTTGGATCTGCACGGGATGGTCTTGAAGAAGATATACCGCTTGTTGAAGGCCGTTGTAAATGGCTTTTAGCTACAGAACGTTTATGTGAAGGCAGGCTTCCTGTTGTGACCAACGTCCCTGGAAGTTTTATCCCTGAGAGACTGCTCCCCAGCCTCGGAGACTTGCATCTGTGGTTACTAGGACCCAGTCCTGAATCCCGAACCTGCGTCCCTCTAGCAGGTGAGAGCTGTGCAACCACCACAGGCGCGAAATCCTGTTTTTTGACGACAGGATTATCTTTCTGTGCATGTGTAGGTGTGATGCAGGGCCGGTTCTGTGATCTGTGGCGCCCCGGGCAAAATATGGGGGGCGTGGCTTCGATTGGGGGCGTGGTCAGCTCGCTGAAAGAAAAAATAAAAATAAATAAAAACTATACTTACCATCCCCGTTCCTGATCCAGACCCCCTCCGCCGGCGGCGCCGCTCTTCTCCTCTCCTCTGTTCTCTTCGATCTAAGGGAGAGACGTTATTACGTCTCTCCCATAGAACAGCATAGACACTAGAGGTCAATTATGACCCCTAGTGTCTGTGCCACTATGCTGTGCGGTGCGCGATGACGTCATCGCGCATCGCACAGCAGAGGTCCTCAAGACGAAGGGAAACTAGACCGTAGCATCTAGTTTCCCTTCATGGAGAGGACCTTTGCTGTGCGGTGCGCGATGACGTCATCGCGCACCGCACAACTAAGGTCCTCTCCATGAAGGGAAACTAGACGCTACGCGTCTGGTTCCCTTCAAAGTGGGGGGGCACAGCAGGGCACTACGGGGGGCACAGTGGCGGATCTTGCCCTGGTGCGGCGCCCTCCGGAAGGCGCCGGCGCCCTCCGGAAGGCGGCGCCCCGGGCAAAAGTACCGCTTGCCCGTGGCAAGAACCGCCACTGGTGTGACGCCGACCACTTGTCCAACAGGTCCCACTGGAATACTCTGGCATGGAACCTGCCAAACTGTATGGCCTCGTAGGCTACCACCATCTTCCCCAACAACCGAATGCACTGATGGATCGACACACTTGATGGTTACAATATCTGTTTCACCATTTTCTGGATTTCCAGAGCCTTTTCCAGCAGAAGAAATACTCTCTGAACTTCTGTTTCCAGAATTCCAGAATCATCCCGAGGAAAGACAACCTTGTTGTCTGTTCCAGCTGTGACTTTGGGTAATTTATGATCCACCCGTGTTGTTGGAGTATTGACAGGGAGAGGGATATGTTTTGTAATAACTGCTCCCTGGATCTCGCCTTTATCAGGAGGTCGTCCAGATAAGGGATTATATTGACTCCTTTCTGATGAAGGAGGACCATCATCTCCGCCATCACCTTGGTGAATACCCTCGGCGCCGTGGAGAGACCGAAAGGTAACGTTTGGAATTGGTAATGGCAATCCTGAATCGCGAATCTCAGATAAGCCTGGTGAGGAGGATAAATGGGAACATGCAGGTAAGCATCCTTTATGTCCACCGGCACTAAGCAGTCCCCCTCCTCCAGACTGGCAATCACCGCCCGAAGTGATTCCATCTTGAACTTGAACCTTTTCAGGAAGAAATTCAGATCTTTTAGATTTAGGATCGGTCTGACCGAGCCGTCCGACTTAGGAACAACAAAGAGGCTTGAATAAAAACCCCGCTCTTGTTGTGATAACGGTACCAGGACTATAACCTGGTCTTGACATAATTTTTGGATTGCCGCTGTTACTGCTTCTCTCTCTGGCGGAGAAGCTGGCAAGGTCGATTTGAAAAATCGGCATGGGGGAACGTCTTGAAACTCTAGTTTGTATCCCTGGGATACTATTTGCAACACCCAGGGATCCAGGCCAGACAGAATTCAATCCTGGCTGAAGAGTTTGAGACGTGCCCCCACCCGAGCGGCCTCCAGCAAGGGAGTTCCAGCGTCATGCTGGGGATTTGGCAGAATTAGGGGTAGACTTCTGCTCTTTGGAACCTGGAGCCGGTGTGGGCTTCTTTCCCCTTCGCCTACCTGCAAAGAAGGGGGATCCTCTCGCCTTTTTGTATTTATTGGGCTGAAAGGACTGCATTTGCGGGTGATAGGTCTTTTTTGCCGTTGCAGGCGCAGAGGGCAAAAATGTTGACTTACCTGCAGTAGCCGCCGAGACTAATGCATCCAGGCCATCGCCAAATAAGGCCTCACCTTTATATGGGAGAGCCTCCATGTTTCTTTTGGAATCTGCATCCGTGTTCCACTGGCGAATCAATAACGCCCACCTAGCCGATACTGCCATGGTAGCGGCTTGTGAACTCAAGAGTCCAATATCCTTCATTGCTTCCAGCATGTAGGCGGCAGCGTCCTTGATATTCCCTAACTTAAGGAGTATCTCATCTTTATCAATCGTGTCAATATCTGATGACACGCTTTCTGACCATTTTTCAATAGCGCGACTCACCCATGTGCAGGCAATAGTGGGCCTGAGCAGTGTACCATTGGTAACATAAATGGATTTCAATGTCGTTTCCATTTTGCGGTGTGCCGGCTCTTTAAGAGAAGCCGTGCCAGGAGCAGGAAGAATTACCTTCTTTGTCAACCTGGAAAGTGCACTGTCTAACACAGTTTTTTCCTGTCTTCAACCGGAAAAGGATAAGCTATGTGAATCCTTTTGGGAATACGAATTTTTTTATCAGGATTCACCCACATCCCTTCAAACAGAGCATTCAGTTCATGTGAAGGAGGGAATGTGACTTTGGATTTCTTTTCCTTACATAAATAAGCTTTCTCCTGAGGTACAGGAGTGCTTTCTGTAACCTCCAACACGTCCCTTATAGCCACAATCATATATTGTATACTTTTTGCCAATTTATGATCTATCTCTCTGGATTCACTATTGTCGACACAAGAATCAGAATCCGTGTCGGTATCAGTGTTTACAATATTTGCAAATGGTCTCTTATGTGACCCGGAGGGGCCGCCCGCATAAGGAATAACAGCATCCTGAAAAATCAAATCTTCCACAGATTTTCTCCAGCATGCAGCCTTAGATTCAGACTTATCTAATCTACGGTTAATCAGATGCATACTGTCACGTAGCTCTTTCACCCATGCAGGCTCTTGGTGTGCCGGTAGCACCACCACATTACAACTCTGTGTCCCTAAAATGGCTTCCTCCGGGGAGGAACTCCCTGCCTCAGGCATGCCTCACACGTGTACACCACACTCACAGACACACTGGGACTTATTTTGGGGACAGACCCACAGTAAAATCTGTCAGAGGGACACAGGATAGGAGCAGCCAGTTCACAAACCCAGCGCCAGTATTGCCTGTGAACACAGTATGTCCACAGCCCAAAAGCGCTTTTAAATAGTAATATACACTATCAAATGCACAACAATCGCTTTGTGTCCCCCCTTTATAGCACCCTGTACATGTCAGAAGTGGAAGAGAGGACCAGAGTGTTCTCTGCAGCCTGAGGAGAGAGAGAAAATGGTGCTGAGTAGTGTGCTGGCTGCCTGAGGATGAAGCTCCGCCCCTCAGTATCAATGACAATATTTATACTGGCAGGGGTAGGGCTGTGCCAGCGGCATCTTATGCCTCCTTTTAGCCAGTTTGAGGTATTTTTCTTGCTGCCCAGGGCGCCCCCCTGGGCAGCAAGAAAATGGTGTCCTGTCAGCCAATGGTGTCCTGTCAGCCAGAAACAGAGCCATGAAACTCTGAGGAAGTTTGTTCTGCTTCTGCCCCCTCAGTCCCACGAAGCAGGGAGTCTGATGCCAGCAGATCTCCCTGAAAATATAAAACCTAACATAAGTCTTTTCAGAGAAACTCAGTAGAGCTCCTCAGAGTGCATCCAGTCGACCTGGGCACTTTTCTAAAACTGAGGTCTGGAGGAGGGGCATAGAGGGAGGAGCCAGTTCACACCCAATGAAAAGTCTTTAGAGTGCCCATGTCTCCTGCGGATCCCGTCTATACCCCATGGTCTTGATGTCATCCCCTGCATCCTCTAGGACGTATGAGAAAAAGAAAAGTTGGAAGAAACGCATGCAATGTAATGGATTCCTACTGTTGAGCGTGTACCTTATGGTAGTGACGGACCAATGAGAGCATACTGTGTGTAAAAGGATAGTTCTGCATCTGCTGCCAGTCTAGATAGGGGGTTTTCCAGTGGTGACTGATGAGAGCACAGATGTGGTTTCTATAGCAACAAAAAAGTCTATAAGTAATAGTAAGTTTAAAAGTTACATAGCTCATGAATATACAGGCCACCCTTTGGGCAAATTCCCGTGAACCTCCTTTAATGCAGTTGGTTCTACTTTTGACTGTGTGCCATGTGGCTATGTATGATCAATGATAAGTTTGATGGCGCATAGCCCGGAGTTAAAGATGCATCTGCTTTCAGCTATAGTTTCCATTCATCTCTCCACTTCATTAATTGAGACTATGGGGGGAATTCAATTAGCCACAATAAATCACCCAGAATTATTAAATTGTCCCAAATAGCCGGCACTATCAGGGAATTTTTTAAACTGCCTGGAGGCAGGAGGAAAAAAAAATCCTCAATAACTGTCCCATTTTCGTGATCGTGGTTGCGCAAACACATGGATCTGTGAAACAGTGTAGTTTCACACGAAAATATGTCAATGTTTGTGCAGAAAAACAAAAAAAAGTCTGCAATTGGATTGCCTGATAAAACCATCAGGCAAAAAGTTGTGGTGAAGCCTGTAGTTTTGGCTGAAAATATATCGGACAAAATTGATTTGCCCGGCTATGTGTATGACTTTATTAGGATGTGTTCTAGTTGGAGATTTAATGGAATATAATAGATTTGTAGATGATTTATGTTGTTGAGCTGAAACGCAGGGTATTTACATGTCAATATTTGTAAATAATTAAAACAAAATTGTAAACAATAATTTTACCAATATATTTTCAGAGTCACATACAAGTGATCTCGGACTTAAATTCCTAGACATAAGAGGACACGGTAATGAGCTTCTCAAATAGAAGAGCATGGAGGACCAAAAGACTTACTAATAGGTAAGCCCTATTCTCCTTTACACATGGTATGCGATATAAATGAATATATTTACATAACTAGATGGCACTTATTTGTAATTTTCCAATAATATTCACAACCGTTATCTGCGTACTAGTCATTTAATGTTTTAATCACATTGCATTTTTATTAATTATTGTAACTGCTTCGCGCGCGAGCGTGTGTGTGTGTGTGTGTGTGTGTGTGTGTGTATATGTATGTATGTGTATGTGTGTGTATATATATATATATATATATATATATATATATATATATGTATATATACAGTGGACGAAGTGGAAATTTTGAAGTGGGGGTATGCAAAAGTTAAGGATGCAATTATGCGTGTGCCGAAGGCATGCACGCTCCAGAAAAGGGGGCATGGCCACTCAAAAGGGGGCGTGGACAGTGTAGTAGAACCCCTTATACTATCTAGTACTGGTGCCCCTTTCACCTTATAGCACACGGTACGAGCCGAAATTCACAATATAGCACACTGTACGAGACGAAATTCACATTATAGCACACGGTACGAGACGAAATTCACATTATAGCACACGGTATGAAATGAAATTCACATTATAGCACACGGTACGAGATGAAATTCACAATTTCGGCTCATGCCGTGTGCTATAATGTGAACTTCGGGTCGTACCGTGTGCTATATTCACAATATAGCACATGGTACGAGCTGAAAATCACATTATAGGACACGGTACGAGACTAAATTCACAATATAGCACACAGTATGAGCTGAAATTCACATTATAGCACACTGAATGAGCCGAAATTCACATTATAGCACACTGAATAAGCCAAAATTCACATTATAGCACACGGTACGAGCAGAAATTCACAATATAGCACACAGTACGAGCCGAAATTCACATTATAGCACACTGAATAAGCCAAAATTCACATTATAGCACACAGTACGAGCCGAAATTCACATTATAGCACACGGTACCAGGGGCGGATCCAGAAAAAAATTACAGGGGGGGCACCATAAGTGGTTGTGCTATTAAGGAGGGGTGGAGTTAGAAGTGGAGTGGGCGTGACCAAGTTTCAGTGGGTGTGACCAATTGTGTGAGGGGCTGTGGTCAAGTGCTCAATGTGAGTATCGAGTGTCTATGGTCGAAATGCGCTGCTGGAGGGCCCCCCCAACAAAAGACCGCTCAACAGCAGAGAGCAGGGCCAGTCAGGCAGGCGTCGTGTTCTTGCTCGGTGGGCGGCGCTGGCGGCTGCTGTCCCGGACAGACCCTTGCGCTGCTGTGGATGGATGGGCAGCGGGCTGCTGGTCACACAGGCGCACACCACCGTGCAGAGCCAGATTAAGGCTTTGGGGGTCCGGGGTACTTAAGACAGGGGGACCCTTAAGTATAAAATGTAAATTATTTTTTTATATATATATATATAGGTGAGGGCAGGGATGATGAGGGGGAGTTACAGGGAGGGTGAGAGTGCTGAGGGGGAGTTACAGGGAGGGTGAGAGTGCTGAGGGGGAGATACAGGGAGAGTGAGGGTGCTTAGTGAGAGTCACAGGAAGGATGAGGGTAAGGGCACTGAGGGGGAGATACAGGGAGGGGTGAGGGTGCTGAGGGGGAGTTACAAGGAGGGTGAGGGTAAGGGCATTGAGGGGGAGATACGGGGAGGGTAAGGGCGCTGAGGGTAGTTACAGAGAGGGTGAGTGCTCTGAGGGGGAGTTACAGGGAGGGTGAGGGTAAAGGCGCTGAAGGGGAGATACAGCGAGGGGGAGGGTAGGAGTGCTGAGGGGGAGATACAATGAGGGTGAGAGTAAGGGCGCTGAGGGGGGAGTTACAGGATGAGGACAGGGACATTGAGGGGGAGATACAGGGAGGGTGAGGGGGCTGAGATGGAGATACAGGGACAAAACATTTGTTTCAAGAAAGAAAAATATATATATATTATATACACATGATGTTACTGTACATACTAATCTCAAAAAACCATACTTTCTTATTCAAAATAATCTAAATAATGAAGCATTCCCTGACAATATCGCATGCCCATCCCCCCCTCCTGGCATCACATTTACTATAATACTACAAGTGCGTGGACTGTAATATAATGCTACAAGTGCCTGTAATATAATGCTACAATGCATGGGATATAATATAATTCTACAAGTGCATGGACTATAACAAAGTGCATTGTACCATTATATTACAGGCACTTGTAGCATTATATTACAGTCCACGCACTTGTAGTATTATATTGTAGTCAAGGCACTGATTACTTTGTAGCAAATACTTTACAGCAGGTTTGCCCCACTGGTTGGTACCCGAGGACTGGAAGGAGCCGACAGCACACGTACAGTTCCTAAGGGTACAGCAGAAGACAGCTGCTGCGGATGGCGTGATGTTATCACATTACGTGTGGGCGCCAGGTTCCCTTTAGTTATTAGGCAGGGGAGGATCGGCGCCGGCGGCTAAGAGTGAGAGTGTGAGTACTACACTTTCACTGCTCAGCGTACACGGCGTGGTGTCAATGGGGAGCACAGCACCACGCCGCAGATCGGTAGTAGAAATCCCCAGCGGCGGCGGTGCGCTGTCCCTCAGTGGCAGCGGGCTGGATCTGTGAAGTTCCTCCTCCTGCTCGGCTTCTCTGCACTGACACACGTGAGCAGAGGAGCAGCAGGTGACAGGGGAGGAGGGGGACAGCGGCGCGGTCAATACAAAAAATCAATTAAAAACGACAGGGGGGGCACGTGCCTCGGTGCCCCCCCCCCCCTAAATCCGCCACTGCGCGGTACGAGTCGAAATTCACATTATAGCACACCGAATAAGCCAAAATTCACATTATAGCACACTGAATAATCCAAAATTCACATTATAGCACACTGAATGAGCCGAAATTCACATTATAGCACATTGAATGAGCCAAAATTCACATTATAGCACACTGAAAGAATGAGCCGAAATTCACATTGTAGCACATGGTATGATCCACAATTCACATTATGACACACGGTATGATCCACAATTCACATTATGACACACGGCATGATCCACAATTCACATTATGACACACGGTATGATCCACAATTCACATTATGATACACGGTATGATCCACAATTATGGGAGAGGGAGAGTGACAGCAGGGACATGGGGACAGTGACGGAGAGAGTGACAGGGAGAGTGAGACCCCTACCTATCCCCTATTGATTATCGGCACATTGCCCCAGGGACAGGTTGGAGTGACCTGGGCCTTGCGCCCAGATCACCCTTAATCACCTGAGGGGGGGCACTTATTAACTGGGCCTAGTGCCCCCTAACTGCGCACAGGCCGTAGGCCTAACTTCACCCACGGTCCAAGCACCCGTCTAACATGGGGCCAGTTGGGTGACCTGGGCCTAATGCCCAGGGTCACCTTATTTACCTAAAGGGCCACTCTGAACTAGGGCCTTATGCCCTCTACATGGGGACAGGCCTAATGCCTGAATTAACCCCACGGCCTAGTGCCCGCCTACTGCGCCACAGGCCTATTGCCTGATTGTGCCCACGGGCCTAGTGCCCGAACCCTGATGGTCTAGGGAGGGGGGTGACAGGTGCCCTCACCGAGGGCCTACCTGTCCTGGTGGGAGAGGCACCAGGGGGGGAGCTTTGTTAGCTCTTTTCCTTTCCACCCCTGGTAGACTCTCCGGTCCTCAGCTTCTGTCTTCTGCCGCTGGCCCATCCTGGCCAGCGGCGCCGCCTCCTCTGTCTTCTGCTGCTGGCCTGTGCTGTCCAGCGGCGCCGACTGTTCTTCCTCTCCTGGAGCGCGTCTTCAGCCTTTTCCGCGGCCACCAGACCTCTTCGCCGTTCTTCCGCATGGCCTCCTCTCTTCTCCTCGTCCCAGCGGCATCTGACGTCAGATGGTGGGGGTGGGGCATATGACGTGGCGAGCGCTTATTGGCTCGCCGCAGGACGCCTGTGACTGGCCGCCGATCCGTGAGCCGCGATTGGCTCACAGATGGCGCCAATCTTTAAATGCCTCCGCTGCTGCAGCCTCATCAGTGCTGGGATCAGACACTTGATCCCAGCGCTGTCCGCCCATAGGCGTGCGCAGCACATTTTATTAGGGGGTGCACTATTGGAGGGGCGTGAAAAAAGTTTTGATACTCTAGGTGCCAAGATTAAAAAAAATGTGGAAACTACTGGTATAGTCCATCCATAAATGGCTCTTGATAAAGAAAAAGGGGACTAAGGGGCCCATTTGTCAAACAATATTTACGGCTATTTCCCAAAAAAAACAACACATTTTCGGAAGTCAGTCAAAAATGTTAAGTATACCTCAAATGTATGAAGGAGGCACTGCAGCAGATCTCTCTCCATTGGCAGTTTCTGTGGTGGATGTGATGCTGCCCATTTTACCAATATCTGGAATGCAAAGCATTCCCAATATTGGCTACTGCTATCTAAAAATGTCGGTAAGTAGCCTGTGGGCTACTCACTGCAATCTCAGCCATCTGATGGTTCCTCCTCATCAGAACCATCACTGGAATTGGTGGCTGTGCAAGTATGGAAACACTGACCGTGCATGCTCAGACTACCCCCCCCCCCCCCCCCCCCTTCCCCACAAGCTCACTGAGCACATCACAGGATGGCCTCCTTTACAGAATCCCTGTCCTTGTCTGAGCTTATTAATACATTCAAATACCATATACAGGTGGTAGGGGTAAATATGTGTACCTGGACAATGGGTATGAAAAAAAATCTATGCCATTGCCTCCTACACAACTAATACAAAGTGGTGGAACGTGGAAGTAAATGTGTACATATGTATAGAGAGAGAGAGAGATACACATGAATATATACAATATACTGATGCGCGCACACACACACACACATATATATATATATATATATATATATATAACATCTGTTTCATGTATGTTAAATTTGTATATTTTATTACCATGGATTATTAACTAATCACTCAAAATATATATTATTATTATTATTATTATTATTAATATATTATTATTATTATTATTTATATTACACAGTATATTATATACTGTATCATATATTATACTGTGTAATATAATATACTGTGTAATATATGTAATAATAATACATTATTATTAATAATATACTGTACTGTATATCCCCCGGGCTGCCCCCCTCTCTTTCCCCTGCATGAGCAAACTCAGCTGCAGCAGTTTACTTAAAGTTATTATAACTTACTGTCACTCAAACTGTCATCATTGATTTGGATTTGAATTTGTCCCCCAGTCCTCCTTCTCTTCTCCTAAGAGGAACACTGCGGGCTGTGGCGTCAATGTGGCATGGAGTGCAACGAGTGAGAGATGCGGGCGGGAGCATCATGTCACATCGCACAGTTAGGCGGAGTCGGGAGGAGGATTTTGTCAGCGACGCTGCACACATGCAAATAAACGATGAACCAACCTCAGGTGTCCAGACAGCTGGCGGGCAGACCGGGCGGCGGGCGCAGCGGGTTGTGACACAGGAATGGTGCTATGTGGATCGCCCATCACTGCAGCAGCAGGCGTGTGTGCGGTGGGTGCCGGACATTAGGGGGTGCCTGTGCGCACCAGGCACCCCCCCTGCGCACGCCTATGTCCGCCACCACGTCCTGCTGGTCCACAAGCACTGCGGACAGACACCCTGCCCCAGCGCTGTGTGCTGCAGAGTCCTGTAGGAGACGCAGGTCCCCTGCATGCTTCTGCAATAAAAATAACAAAACTTCCGGGTTTGTGGAGAAGTGGCGGTATACCATACCGCCGTATACCGCCCCACTTCAACCACTGTATATATATGTATATAATATAAATTCACATATCATTAGATGTCAACAAAATAAAAGATCAAAATAAAGAGATACTTATCCAAAAGCAGCACAAGATAGTATATAATGACAGCGCAAAATATTGGTATTTGTTGAAGAATTTTTTGTTTCAATCCATTCATATAATGATAAAAATACATTAATGGTTTATTCTTTGTGGCACATCATTAAGTCTCTGCATAGTACCATAAAGGATTAGATAATAAAATGAGTTACAGGTGCAGAAGTCTGGAAACAGCCGGGTGAGGGTGCTGCACCTCCGTTTCCTGCACTGGTTGGTCCCCAGGTTAGTTGTGTCACCTAGTTTCTAGTAATCCCCACAAGTGTAATGTTAGCTGCAGGCCTGTACTTGCATTGTGTGCTGATTGTCAGCAGAAGTCATAGCCAAGGGCACAAGCAGCCTGGGGCATTTTCACATCCATCAATTTATGCTTAACTCAATTATCTCACTGGAAATTAGTTCTAACATATACTGATAGTGGTGGTATAAAGAAAGCGGATTATTATTGAAGGCTGCCAGCAATTTGACTAACCATCTGCCACAACAGAATTGTACCTAATATATTTTATTTGGTTTAGATTTTTACTTTACTATAATGTAGGTAATTAACATAATCAAGCAGTTTATTAGTGCCCATACGTCAACAATAAAAGAAAAAAAGATTCAACAATTTCTGTTTTGTTTTTCTCCCTCAATTCATTAAATATGCGCCCATACATAGCAGATGTTGTACAGTGATCCGCAGATAATTTTCATCTAAAGATCACATCTGCAAATCATGAAAGTGCCCACTTTAATAGTTAAATACTAGTGACGGTCTGCAAATCGGCCCATTGTCGCCATACATTAACAGTCTACAGCCACGATTGGTCGTTGAAATACAGCATGTTGAACAACCCGATTACTGATTCCAATCACTGGTTGGCTGGAATCTGCGACCTGTGAACCCAATACAGTACATTGCCAATTTTCTTACTCAGTCATCTGCAAAAGAGGGAATTGCCCTAATTGATTGCTGATTATTATTATTATTATTATTATTATTATCATCCTTTATTTATATGGCGCCACAAGGGTTCCGCAGCGCCCAATTACAGAGTACATGTGCACATAATCAAAACAGGAAAACAGTGACTTACAGTTGAAGACAATATAGGACAGGGTAACTAAGCATATCTACACCAGTAAACAACATAGAGATAAGTTCCAGGTGGCCAAAAAACTACGGGATTTGGTGCAGTTGAGGATTATTAAAGTAAGAAAAGTATAAGCACATGAGGGAAGAGGGCCCTACTCGTGAGAGCTTACATTCTAAGGGATGTATTGCTCTCATTAGTTATGTCTTTGCCAAACCTTAGGTGTTATCAAAACCAATTTGGATGTATTAATTTCTATTAATAGAACAGGCCAAGCTGGTGCTGCCACTAAGAGAACTGTACAGTGGCGTAACTAGGGCCCCGTAGCCACTGCGATTGCTTGGAGGCACAGGGCTGCGGGGCGCCGCTGCCACTGATTGCTGCTATTTTGGGAAGGACAAAGAGGGCACAGTGCGCGCCTCTCCTGTGTGTCCCTCCTGGGTCTCCGGCGGCAGCGGCGTGTCTGTTAAATGAAGTGCCAAATTGTGAGCTCCGATTGGCTCACGAACCGGCAGTTCATTTGAGAGACACGCCGCTGCCGCTGGAGATACAGGAGGGATGCACAGGAGAGGCGGGCACTGTGCCCTCCGTGTCCTTCCCAAAACGCACAGCAAAGGCGAAGCCCGGGGATGGGGGGGGGGGGGGGGGGGGGTGTTCCTGGCACTGGGGGGTATGTGTGTACCTGGCACTGGGGGGGGCATATATGGTGCTGGGGGTATATGTGTAGCTGGCACTGGGGTTATATGTGTAGCTGGCACTGGGGAGGGGGGGGCATATTTGGCACTGGGGGTATATGTGTATCTGGCACTGTGGGGGAATATCTGGCACTAGGGGCATATGTGGCACTGGAAGCACAGCCCTGGCAACAAGCATTACCCTCTGGTTGCAAGCACAACACCCAGCTCATGAAATCCCTGGCAACAAGCATTACCCCCTAGCAACGATCATGACACCCAGTGCATGAAACCCCTGGCAACGAATATTACCCCCTGGCAACAAGCATGAAACCCAGCACATGATACCTCTGGCAACAAGAATAACACCTACCGCATGAAACCCCTGGCAACGAGCATGACACCCTGAGCATGAAACCCCTGACACTGTGCATGGAACCAAGAGCATGAAACCCCTGGCAACTAGCAGGTAATTTAAAAGTAATTAGAAGCCTTACTATAGGACTTAATGTGTAATGGGTATTGCGGTGTGTGGCATAATGTATCATGGACATTGCGGTGTGTGTCATAATCTGTCACAGGCATTACAGTGTGTGGTATACTATATCACGGGCATTGTGGTATGTGGTATAATGTATCAGGGGCATTGCAGTGTGTGGCATAATGTATAACGGGCATTGCGGTGTATGGCATAGGGTATAACGGGCATTGCGGTATGTGTCACAGGCATTACGGTGTGTGGTATACTATATCACGGGCATTGTGGTATAATGTCTCAGGGGCATTGCAGTGTGTGGCATAATGTATAACGGGCATTGCGGTGTGTGGCATAGGGTATAACGGCATTGTGGTATGTGTAACAGGCATTACGGTGTGTGGTATACTATATCACGGGCATTGTGGTATGTGGTATAATGTCTCGGGGTGATTGCAGTGGCATAATGAATCACGGACATTGCAGTGTGTGGCATAATGTGTCACGGACATTGCGGTGTGTGTCATAATGTGTCACAGGAATTGTATGTGCTATAATGTATCAGTGGCATTGCAGTGTGTAACATAATGTATAACAGGCATTGCGATGCATGTCATAATGTGTCACAGGCATTACGCTATATGGCATAATGTGTCGGGGGCATTATGGTGTGTGGCATGTTGTGTCATGGGCATTATTGTGTGTGGCATAATATCTAAGGGCCATTGCAGTATGTGGCATAATGTATAATGGGCATAACTATAAGGAGGAAAAAGGACAAATAATGTAAGGGGCATGAATCAGGATTATTTCTCCTACGTCCTAGAGGATGCTGGGGACTCCGTAAGGACCATGGGGTATAGACGGGATCCGCAGGAGCTTGGGCACACTGAAAAGACTTAAACTGGGTGTGAACTGGCTCCTCCCTCTATGCCCCTCCCCCAGACCTCAGTTAGATTCTGTGCCCAGGAGAGACTGGACACACACTAGGGGAGCTCTACTGAGTTTCTCTGAAAAGACTTTGTTAGGTTTTTTATTTTCAGAAAGACCTGCTGGCTACAGGCTCCCTGCATCGTGGGACTGAGGGGAGAGAAGTCAGACCTACTTCTGTGAGTTAAAGGCTCTGCTTCTTAGGCTACTGGACACCATTAGCTCCAGAGGGTTCGATCACTTGGTGCGCCTAGCTGCTTGTTCCCGGAGCCGCGCCGTCACCCCCCTCACAGAAGCCAGAAGAAAGAAGCCGGGTGAGTACTAGAAGAACAGAAGACTTCAGTGATTGCAGAAGACTTCAGTAACGGAGGTACAGCGCAGCGGTCGCACTGCGCTCCATGCTCCCACACACCAACAGCACTCACAGGGTGCAGGGCGCTGGGGGGGAGCACCCTGGGCAGCAAGTTACTGAGGGTCAAAACCGCTGGCAAGAGATGCATATTCGGTGCCCGGGCACCGTGTACGATATCCTCGCCAGTATAAAGCAGCGGTCGCGCTGCGCACCATTGCTCCCACACACCAACGGCTTTACAAGGGTGCAGGACGCAGGGGGTGCGCCCTGGGCAGCAATATATACCTCTTTGAGTGTGGCAAAAACATGTATACAGTGCGTAGTCACTGTATACGGACCCCCACCAGCATAAAATGCTATATTAATAGCGGGGCACGGTTCCAGCGGCCTGTAGCTCGAGCACAGACATGGTAGTATATGTGGGGGAGTGTTATTAAAATTATATATGTATACTTCCCTCGGACCCCTCGGGGTTGCAAGAATGTTATTTTGCCTGGTTACTACTCCCTGCTGTCGACGAATACTAGGATTTCTGTCGACCATAACGTTTCCTGGTAGATCCACAACTGGGGCTTTTCAGTATATATATATATATATATATATATATATATATATGTGTATATATATATGTATATATAGTTAGGATATGTGTGATAAATTGTGTATTACATTATGATTTAAAATGAATGCTGAAGTAAAAGTATTCCTTCTCATGTGCTGGTCGCTCTGTTGATAAAGCTCTAGGTCGGCCGTGAAGAGTTGGTCTCAGATCCTCTCAAGGAGTCCGAAGGTTTATTCTTTTCCCGCCGCGGATAGAATACTGTGAAAGTCAACTCCTGGTTGACACGGGGCCCTGTCACAAAGGATCGTACACAGGAAGCTAAGTGATATTTTATTTCTATGCTTTGGAGTTATTTGCATTACATGCGCATGGGGGAGTGTTTATATTCGGAAAGGCATCCAATAGAATTACCCTAATGAGAGAGGGGATGTTTCTTATGTTGGTTCTTCTCTATAACATTGCGGCTGGCTGCCGTGCGTATACAGGAGGTGTGGCCGGGGAAATGCTGAGGCTGACTCAGAGAGATACTGGAGTTCTCCCTGGGACGGTGTACCGCTGTTTGGGGATGCCTCAGCTCAGTCAATCTCGGCGGATACTACTGGTAAATCTAACTTCGTGAGTTAGTCTCCTTCACAACGGTTGGTGACGCATTCTTTTGTGGGATGCAGTCATTTTAACCGGTTCGATACCGTTCTTTTTTCCTTTTCTGTGCAGAGGTGAAAAGGTAAGAGTTCTGCAGCCTTGTTAGGATCGCAGAAGTGGATGTCGGTTTTCTGTTGCTAACACATCCACCACATGTCGCTGGGTCTATCTGGCTGAAGCCCACTCCGGTGGGAATCTCGTCTACTACTTTTCAGTCAGTCCGGGATTAGACTAGGACCTGTGAGTTAATTATAGAATCCAAAGGGGGACATTCTGGAGTTACAGATGATAACCCTCACTGATTTTTCAAATAGATCTTGCCATTTCCCCTCTGGAAGGGGAGGTAGTACGCGACGCATATCCATAGTTGTGTCAGGTTCAGGGCATTGTCCTGCTGTCCCTGTTTTAAAAAAACAAAAAACCTAATGGGGTTAAATGTGTTGTTCTCCGCATTCAGCTTACCTGGGTGGATATCCAGGATTGTCTCTGCCATTTCACCGGAGTGATGGCAGTAGGATGGTATTTCAATAGTAAGATCCATTGTTACTCTGTACTGGGACACTCTCCGGGTTAAGGCGAAGTCAAGACGCAAGTGGTGCAAATCGTTATTTTCTCTCTGACTGTTCTTCAACACAGGGGAAGGCTGTTATTCCCAACGACGCAGACGTCGGAGGTGAGTAGATACGGAACGGTTGAAGTTCTGTGTGTTCCTGGGAAAAGAGGTCTGAGGATCCGGAGTCGGATCAGATTTGCAGTGACAATCCATCAATATGTTCAGTTGATGAAGAAGATGGGTGCGGCCTAAGAGGCCTTTTTCGGTGAGCAGGTCAAATACCAGAGTGGTTTTCACGGGGCCAGTTGGAAATGTGGTCCGGGTCTCACCTGCACATGCACCGGAATATATTCCTAAGGGCCAGGATATCGCTCCTGTGGTGTCTGCTCCGTTCTCACCTCCTAGAGGGATGAAGGTTCGACATCCAGGATGAGATCCTGGTGTCCATGCATGCAGATCTCTGAGACAGGGGAGCAGTCCTTGCAAGGGAAGTATTTCCAGAGGAAAAGGTCAAGCTGGGAAGCTTGTCTGCAATAAGCTTTCTTGAATTAAGAGCTATTTTCAATGAGTATATGCTTCGTGATCTGCCCGTGTTAATTCTGTTGGACGACTTGACAGCAGTGGTGTAAGTAAGCCGCTAGGGCGGAACAAGGAGCAAAGCGGTAATAGCAGAAGCCGACAGAGGTTTCCGCTGGGTGAAAAGACTGGTAAACGCTATATTAGCAGTTTTCGTTCCGGATGTGAACGACGGAGAAATAGATTCTTCTGCAGATGAGATCTCCATCCGGGAGAAATACAGTCGTCGTCGAAAAGTTTTCACTGAAGTGACAAATCTTTGAGGAGTGCCTCAAGTGGACAGGTTGGTGTCTCGCCTCAACGAGAGATCGCAGGGATATTGTTCCGGGTCAGGGGACACTCAAACTATAGCAGTGGACATCCTCGGGACACCTTGGGTGTTTTCAGTCGGTCTATGTGTCCCCTCCGTTTTCACTCTTCGGAAGGTGATTAACGTAAGAAGAACAAAGGGTTCAGGCGATTCTCTTTGTTCCGGTCTGACCAAGGAGGGCTTGGTATCCAGTTCCTCAAGATTTACTCATAGAAGATCCATGGCCTCTTCCGCTACATGAGGAACTGTTACAGCAAGATCCGGACGTGTATCAAGATTTACCGCGGCTGCGTCTGATGGCGTGGTGGTTGTACGCCATATCCTAGCCAGAAAGGGTATTCCCAATGAAGTCATTTCCACACTTCTTCAGGCTAGAAAAGAAGTAACGGCAAAGCCTTACCACCGTGTTTGGAGTCAATATGTGCCTTGGTGTGAATCCAAGAAGGCTACTACGGAAGATTTTCAGCTGGGTCGTTCTTCTCCATTCTTGCAAGCAGGTGTGGGTGCAGGCCTAAAGTTGGGCTCCATTTAAGTGCGGTTTTGGCCTTATAAAGTTTCTTTCAAGAAAGAATTGGCAACTTTTCCGGAAGTTCGGACCTTCGTGAAAGGAGTACTGCACATCCAACCTCCATTTGTGCCCCCGTTGGCACCGTGGGTTTTGAAGTGGTGTTGCATTTCTTGTGTCACACTGTTTGGAACCTTTGTGGAAGGTTGTGTTAAAGATTTCTCTTTTAAAAAAGTGGTCATGCTATTGGCTTTGGCATCCGCACGGCGGGTGTCCGAAGTAGCGGCTTTGTCTCACAAGAGCCCTGTTTGATCTTACATGTGGATAGAGAGGAATTGAGAACTCGGATAATAGTTCTGCCAAATGTGGTTTCTGGGTTTCGCAGAAATCAGCATATTTTAATGCCGGTGGTTACTTAGGCATTAGCTGATTCAAGGTCTCTCGATGTAGTCAGGGCTTGGAATGTTTAGGTCGCCAATTTGGCTCAGATTGGGGAAACAGAGGCTCTGTTAGTCCGGTATGCTCCCAGCATAATTGGGGCGTCTGCTTCTATGCAGTCTGTTACACGCTGGATCTGGGATACGATTCGGCATGCTTGTTCTACGGCTGGATTGCCGTTACCGAAGTCGGTGGAGACCCATTCTACTTGGAAGATGGGCTCTTCTTGGGCGGAAGCCCGAGGAGTCTCGGTGGTTCAACTTTGCCGAGCAGCTACTTGGTCGGGTTCAAACGCTTTTGCTAAGCTCTACAAGTTTGATACCCTGGCTAATGAGGACCTCATGTTTGCTAAATCGGTGCTGCAGAGTCGTCCGCACTCTCCCGCCCGGTCTGCAGCTTTGATTTAAACCCCATGGTCCTTACGGAGTCCCCAGCATCCTCTAGGACGTAGGAGAAAATAGGATTTTAATACCTACCAGTAAATCCTTTTCTCTTAGTCCGTAGAGGATGCTGGGCGCCCGTCCCCGTGCGTACTGTGTCTGCAGTTATTGGTTATGGTTACACTCTTGTGGTGTTTCTTTTCTGTCAGGCTGTTGCTGACATTGTTCATGTTATGGCATGAGGAGTCTTATTATTGGTTGTGTGGACACACAGGTTGTGTTACATATTTTCTCAGCATGTGGCTGTATATTTTTTCATGCCGTTGGCTGGTATTCTATTGAATGCCACGTGTTGCGGTATGTTCGTGGTGTGAGCTGGTATGACACTCACCGTGTTTAAACAATAAATTCTTTCCTCGAAATGTCTGTCTCCCTGGGCACAGTTTTCTAACTGAGGTCTGGAGGAGGGGCATAGAGGGAGGAGCCAGTTCACACCCATTCAAAGTCTTAGAGTGTGCCCATGTCTCCTGCGGATCCCGTCTATACCCCATGGTCCTTACGGAGTCCCCAGCATCCTCTACGGACTAAGAGAAAAGGATTTACCGGTAGGTATTAAAATCCTATTTTTTTTTTCCTGCGGTGGCCAACGTCTGGGCATGCAGGTTGCAAAACTGGGGTATAAGGTAGTCTTTTCCTGCAATGCCATGCCCATTTCAGCAAGGCCACACCCCTTTTTCGAGTTAATCGTTTTATTGGTGGCAATTATGGAGGGGGGGGGGGCGGGGACGCCAGAGAATGTTTTGGCTTGGGGGAGAACAATTTCCAGTTACGCCACTGAATACTGTACATCGGTTTGTTAGTGTATATATGCTTAGCAGGACCACAACTAGGACTGCCCCACAGTCCCTGCTTCTGGCACACACCCCGCAGCCCGAGACATCCCTAGGATGGTGCTGGGAGCTCATCCTTCTCCTTGCACCGCTAGGATGTCATGCAGTCAGGATACGGGGCTGGCACAGGACACAGTTATGGCTCTGTGTATACCTAGAAGTATGCCTAGAGTGGTATCCGGACTCCAGGTCGACAACAAAAAGGTCGACACACCTTAGGTCAACGCCAATTGGTCGACACACCTTAGGTCGACATGAACAAAAGGTCGACATGGACAAGGTCGACATGGAAAAAGGTTGACCTGAGTTTTTCACAATTTTTTTCTTTTTTGGAACCTTTTCATACTTAACGATCCACGTGGACTACGATTGGAACGGTAATCTGTGCCGAGCGGAGCGGAGCGAAGGCACCATGCCCGAAGCATGGCGAGCGAAGCGGTGCACTAATTGGGGTTCCCGGTCACTCTACAAAGAAAACGACACCAAAAAAACATAAAAAACTCATGTCGACCTTTTTCCATGTTGACCTTGTTCCTGTCGACCTTTTGTCCACGTCGACCTAAGGTGCGTCGACCAACTGGTGTCGACCTAAGGTGTGTCGACCAACTGGCGTCGACCTAAGGTGTGTCGACCTTTTTGTTGTCGACCTGGAGTCCCAGACCTGCCTAGAGTTTGCACAAGTAAATAATTATATTTAAAGGGTGGATTCAATTGGCCCAAAAAAATTTCTGGAGAAATAAATGGGCTTTTACCACAATTTTTCATGCCCAATGTTTTTTTTTTTTTTGCCAATTCAATTGTAGCCCATTTTTTTTCTCAAAAAATGTCCTGTTATCAGACGAAAACACATAGGTCTGGGAACTTATCATGGATCCTATGTGTTTTTTGCGGAAGCAAACCCAAAAATGGCAGGCAGGTGGAAAAAAATAGGATTTTAATTATCTACCGGTAAATCCTATTCTCGTAGTCCGTAGGGGATACTGGGAATCCATTTAGTACCATGGGGTATAGATTGGTCCACTAGGAGCCATGGGCACTATAGAAGTTTGATTGTGTGTGCTGGCTCCTCCCTCTATGCCCCTCCTACCAGACTCTGTCTAGGAAACTCCGCCCGAGGAGACACACATACTTTGAGAGAAGGCTATATAGAAGGAAAGTGGTGAGAATTCGAACCAGCACAACCAGAACAGGAGGATAGCCATGCTAACCAAACTTGCAAACAGGGACAGCAACAGCTGAACCAAACAACATTACTGAACCAAGTAACAGAGCATGAAGAACGGATTTACCGGTAGGTAATTAAAATCCTATTTTCTCTTACGTCCTAGGGGATACTGGGAATCCATTTAGTACCATGGGGAAGTACCAAAGCTCCCAAACTGGGTAGGAGAGTGCTGAAGTTCCTGCAGAACTGATTGACCAAACTGAAGGTCCTCAGAGGCCAAGGTATCGAACTTGTAAAACTTAGCAAATGTGTTCGACCCCGAGCAGCCGCCCAAGAGGAACCCACCGACCTAGTAGAGTGGGCTTGAACAGATTTTTGAATCTGCAAACCTGCCATGGAATAAGCATGCTGGATAGTGAGCCTGGTCCGGCGTGCAATGGACTGCTTCGAGGCAGGATACCCAATTTTATTGTGATCACAAAAAACGAACAGCGAGTACGATTTTCTGTGACGAGCTGTTCTCTACACATAGACCTTCAAAGCCCTCACGACATCCAGACTTTGAAGTAGCAGAGGCATCCGTAACAGCCGGAACCACAATAGGTTGGTTGATGTGAAATGCGGACGCCACCTTAGGAAGAAATTGCTGACGAGTCCTGAGTTCAGCTTTGTCCTCATGGAAATTAAGCTTGGAAGCGCAGGGCTGAGGGGGCGCCGCCGCTGTCCCTCCCAAAAACAGGCAGCAAGCACTGGTGGGCTGGGCAGAGTGCCACATATCCCCAAGCCGCAACAATTTTACAGTTCTGGGCCGCCGGATGGACAGACAGCAGGAGCTCCGCGTTGGCTCCAATTTTGGTACAAATCCACTCATAGCAGCCCGCTGGTGTCTTCTGTAGGGATCCGGTCTGAAGATCGACAGTGTCTAGGTCGACAATGTTTAGGTCGACCACTATAGGTCGACAGTCACTAGGTCGACATGGATGGAAGGTCGACAGGGTTTCTAGGTCGACATGTGCTAGGTCGACAGGTCTAAAGGTCGACATGAGTTTTTCACATATTTTTTTGGGGGGGATTTTTTCATACTTAACGATCCACGTGGACTACGATTGGAACGGTAAAGTGTGCCAAGCGAAGGCACCATGCGAGGGGACGCGGTGCACTAATTTGGGATCCCGGTCACTCTACGAAGAAAACGACACCAAAAAAAAAAATTCCTCATGTCGACCTTTAGACCTGTCGACCTAGAAACCCTGTCGACCTTCCATCCATGTCAACCTAGTGACTGTCGACCTATAGTGGTCGACCTAAACATTGTCGACCTAGATACTGTCGATAAAACGAACCACACCCCTTCTGTATCCCGGCCGGCTGCCTGTCACATAGTGGGAGGCCGGTAAGACTGGAGCTACAGCATGGAGCTCCTCGCACACCACTGGCGTCACCCCACTGAAGCTCCAGCAGCCACAGCAGCACATGTGCTCCAGGAATGTCCCGCATTGCACTTCTAGCACATGGGACATTCTTACTGTAATACACAGACCCGATCGGCTCTCACTCTCTATTACAGATTTCCCCTTGGCTCTTTACCCAGTTACCAGTCTGTTGCTGTCACCAGAGTATACAGCAGGCTGCCGGCGGTGCAGATATGGGAGAGTCCGGGGCACAGACAGGAGACAGAGCAGCTGGCTGTCCATGGCTGAGCCTTCCACATGATACTGACTGACTTATACACCCTGGCAATGAATATGACACCCAGAGCATGAAAACACCTGGCAATGAGCATGGAACCAAGAGCATGAAACCGCTGGCCTCACAGATAATTTATCACTGGCATTGCAGTGTGTGGTATAATGTATAACGGGCATTGTGGGGTGTGTCATAATGTGTCATAGGCATGACAGTGGGTGGTATACTGTATCACGGGCATTATATGTGGTATAATATTTCAGGGGCATTGTAGTGTGTAGCATAATGTATAACGGCCATTGTGATGCGTGGCGTAATGTGTCACAGGCATTATGGTGTGTGGTATAATGTCTCAGGGACACTGCAGTGTGTGGCATAATTTATAACTGGCATTGCGGTGTGTTGCATAATGTGTAATGAGCATTATTGTGTGTGGCATAATGTGTAAGGGGCATTACTATAAGGAAGAATAATGACAAATAATGTAAGGGGCATGAATCAGGATTATTTATTTTTTCCTGTGGTCGCCAATGTCTCGGCGTGCAGGTTGCAAAACTGGGGTATATGGTAGTCTTTTCCTGCAATGTCACGCCCATTTTAATGAAGCCACACACCCTTTTGGTGCACGCGCAAATTCTTTACTTTGCTAGTGCAAATTATGAGGGGGGAGGGCGCCGGAGAATTTTTTAACTTGGGGGAGAAGAATTTCTAGTTACGCCACTGAGTAGGGGCTCTTGTGAGACCACGCCCCCAAGTCCAACAAACATCTTGCTGAAGTAAAGGCCAACAGTGTGACGGTCTTCCACGTAAGGTACTTTATGTCTACCTCCTGCAACGGTTCCAAACAGTCCAATTGAAGAAACTGCAGTACCAAATTGAGATCCCAAGGTGCCGTAGTAGGCACAAAGGGAGGCTGTAAGTGCAGAACACCTTTTAAGAACGCCTGGACCTCAGGGAGAGAAGCCAGTTGTTTCTGTAAGAAAATAGACAAGGCCGAAATCTGAACTTTAATGGAGCCTAGGTGTAGGCCTACGTCAAATCCCGACTGCAGAAAAAGCAAGGAAACGTCCCAGATAAAATTCCATTGCAGAATATTGTCTGCTCTCACACCAAGAGACATCTCTTCCATGGACGATGGTAATGTTTAGACGTTACCCCCTATCTGGCTTGGATCATAGTCGAGATGACCTTGTATGGAATCCCTCTCCTGGCTAGAATCAACCGTTCAATTTCCATGCAGTTAAACGTAGCCGTGGTAAGTCTTGATAGACGAACGGGCCTTGCTGCAGAAGATCCTCTCGAAGAGGCAGAGGCCACGGGTGTTCGATCAGCATTTCGAGAAGATCCGCACACCAGGCCCTTCATGTCCAGTCCGGAGCAATGAGGATTGCTTGAACCTTTTCCCTTTTTATTCTTTTTAGAATTCTTGGGATCAGAAGAATGGGAGGAAACAAATACACCAGCTGGTAAACCCACGGAGTTGTCAGGGCGCTACTGCCTGTGGGTCCCTCGACCTGGAACAATACCGCTTGAGCTTCTTGTTGAGTCGAGAGGCCATCATATAGATTTGTGGATACCCCACTGACGTGTTAACAATAGGAACACCTCCAGGTGAAGGCCCCATTCCTCTGGGTGCAGATTGTGTCTGCTAAGGAAGTCTGCTTCCCATTTGTCCACTCCCGGAATGAAGATCGCCGACAACCCCACGGCATGTTTTTCCGCCCAGAGGAGACTTCGTGACACCTCTGCCTTTGCGGCTCTGCTTTTCATTCCGCTCTGTCAGTTTATGTACATCACTGCCGTCACATTGTCCGACTGGACCTGAATAGCCTGATTCTGAAGAAGAGATGAGGCCTGCAGAAGGGCGTTATAGCTAGCCCCGAGTTCCAGGATGTTTATTGGAATGATGACTTCCTGACTTGACCATCTTCCCTGAAACTGCACCTCGTAGATGACTGCTCCTCTACCTCTGAGGCTTGCGTCTGTGGTTAGCAGAATCCAATTCTGAATCCTGAACCTCCGACCCTCGACTAGGTGAGAAGTCTGTAACCACCACAGGAGGGAGATCCTGGCTTTGGTGACAAACGAATCCTCTGGTGCATGTGAAGATGCGATTCGGACCATTTGTCCAACAGATCAAGCTGGAAGGGCCTCGCATGAAACTTTTCATACTGAATTGCTTCGTAAGAAGCCACCATTTTCCCTAGAAGGCATATGCAGAGATGCACTGAGATTCGGGTTGGTTTCAAGACGGCCCGAACCATCGGCTGGATTACCATTGCCTTTTTCAAGAGAAGGAAAACTCTGTGTCCAGTATCATTCCCTGGAACTGAAGCCTCTGCGTTGGTTCTAGGTGAGATTTTGGCAGGTTCAGAATCCACCCATGATCCAGGAGTAGTCTGGTTGAGAGGGCAATGTTCTTCAACAGTTGTTCCCTGGACGGTGCCTTTATCAGAAGATCGTCCAAATACAGAACTATGTTCACTCCCTGTCTGTGGAGCAACATCATCATCTCTGTCATCACTTTGGTGAACACCCTCGGTGCCGTGGAACAGGTAGTGGCAGTCCTGCAGTGCAAACCGTAGATAAGCCTGATGAGGCGGCCAGATCGGAATGTGAAGGTATGCATCCTTGACATCCAGAGACGCTAGGAATTCCCCCTCCTCCAGACCTGAGATTACAGCTCTCAACGACTACATCTTGAATTTGAAAACTCGTAAGTACGGGTTCAATGACTTGAGGTTGAGAATTGGTCTTACCGAACAGTCCGGTCAGGTAGTACAATTTTACGTGAGAGCCTGGAGACTGACGCATCCACTATCAGTGTATTTTCCCATTTTTTCCTATCCTTAGGAGGAAAAGGAAAAGATAATTTTATTATCTGGATTAACCTACGGTTCTTCAAACTGGGTATTTAGTTCCTTTGACACAGGAAAAGTGGCTGAGGATTTTTTCTTAATATTAAAGTAAGATTCCTCTCTCCTCTGTCACCTTATCAGGGATATTTAGAATTTCTCTGATAGCATCCATGAGAGCCTCTACACCCTGTGACAGAGTACTCTCCCCTACCTCTGAATCCACCTCACCTTCCTCCATTTCTGACCCTTCATTATCAGAGTCAGAATGCAGGATATGGGCCAAGGTACGTTTTTGCGGACAAATGGTAAAGGACTGAGATGCTGGTCTGAGTCCTTTTTCATAAACTCATCCATAGACTGCCTTAAGTATTGCGTCTTTCTCATTACGAGATAATTTTGTAGAAATGGTGGAAATCATCCCCCTACTGGAGTCCAGCCATGTTGGTTCTGCCCCACTAGCCTGGGAAGGGACACTACACTGAGTACACACTAGTGAACCCCCTGGAGAAGAGGAACACTGTGCCTTACATGAAACACACTCTTTGCCTAACATACTGCAGTAGCGACAGCACACACACACACGAAAAGGTTAAAAGCACAATTAACCCACAAAGAGCCCTTCCAGAGAGACACAGAGAGAGTATGGAACCAGGCGCCCTTATCGCAAATGCCAAGTTAGCCGGGTCGCAGACTAAGTACCTAGATTAGGGACTTAGTACACTAGTAAACAGCTCCCCCGCTATATCCCCCTGGTACCATTGAGGTAAACTGGAGGCTTTCCGGAGGAGATGCGCATCCCTGTCAGTCAGCATCTGTCTCGGCTGCAGTAAAGAAAATGGAGCTTGTGAGCTGCTGGATCCACTCATAGTGACGCCCTGCCCCTTCAATGGCGCGCGGCCTTCCCGCTCTTCTTTATACTGGCTTATTTATGTGTCTGTGTTCATAAAATGGAGACATTGCCTTTTATGGCTGTAGTGCCAGTCTGGGTACTGTGTACACTACAGTGTACTTAGTCAGGAGACTCGGTCCGCCCCATGTAGAAGCCGTGCATCTCCGTACCCTTGTGCCGCCATAATGGCCAGTGACCCGCTAACGGGGATGCCGGCTTAGTACTCACCACTCTTCATTCTTCTGGCTCTGTTAGGGGTGGCGGCGTGCTGCGGGAATGTAGGCTCGCCGTGGTGGGGCTTGTGAATAGTTCCCTCAGGAGCTAGCGTCCTGTCAGCAGGGAACGGGACCATTAACCCTTGGTGGGATTGGGCACAATCAAACTTCTATAGTGCCCATGGCTCCTAGTGGACCTGACTATACCCCATGGTACTAAATGGATTCCCAGTATCCCCTAGGAAATAAGAGCAAAATCCCCAAACAGTGGCGGCTTTTGGACTAAATGAATAGCCCCGGGGAGGGTGTCCATTAGCCACTGCAAATTGAATTCCCCCCTATATATGAATATACACCTGTTAGGATGCATAGCTTAGTATAATTAGTAGACTTAGTATAGGTCAGATGCAGGTACACTGATGATGGCGACTTGTAGCAAACCAGGCACATATGGTACACATGTAATTGTTTCAGTCATGCTTTGAGTAATGTACGCCATTTTACCCTCCAACTGTGCATCATCCTCTGAGTAAGTGACATAATGTGGCTCCCAGAGCATTCTGGTGCTTGTAGTTCTCCAAACACCAGCATGCTTTGACAGTAGGGCTCTAGAAACACATATTCCAGAAGTTAATTCCTCTTCTGGAACATCTGGGAGGCTCCATAATCTTGGTGGCTCTCCCTGATGCAAGAAAGAGTAATAAAGTCTCCCGAAGGAGCGGCCAACTTCCAGATTATTCATTTTTTGCACGTCTTGCAGGACAACATGCTCCCAGTTCAGAATCAGCCCCATAGTGAGTTAGAGGATCTAAGGAAATAAACGAAGTGTTAAATTGTAAAGGTAATATATCACAGTGTAAACATAACTGTAGAGTAATGCATGCGAGACAAAAAACCACAATACATTTGGAATGGTGATAAGGGAGGGAACCTTATTTATATAAATTATATAAAACCACTGGTTTTCCATGTTACCATAGTGCTGGGCACTATAAGACCCTGAAGGCTTGACATGGTATTCTGTGATTGGCTGCTGAATGGAACACTACATATTCCATCAGCTTCGGTCTGTAAGTGCTGACAGGAGAGAATGAGGAAGCCCCCATGTAGTGGCCATCTCTCTCTTTTCAACCGGAACAGCCACAGCATAAGGAGAGCCTGGGAGCAATCACTGTGAGGAAGAGGTCAAGGCAAACCCACGTTCAGCAGCAGCATAAACCTATCTTGAGGTATCCAAGAAAACTTACTGAGATGCAGGACGGATTACAGCATCTGGAGAGGTACTCAGACTGTATTACTCTTAGTTTTATAGTATTTTATTATAACCCTATGGTTGGGGTGGTCTTCTGTTTGACGGCGGCCGGGCTCCCGACGACCAGCACACCGACATCTTTTCTCCCTCTTGGGGGTCCACGACCACCCTGGAGGGAGAATAGATAGCGTGGCGCGTGTAGCGAGCCCGCAAGGGGCTCATTTGCGCTCGCCCAGCTGTCGGTATGCTGGTCGCCGGGAGCCTGGCCGCCGGCATACCCTACTACACCCTATGGTTGAAGTGAGAACATTTACCAGATTATAGTATAACTACTTTGGTGGGTATCCAATTGGGTGTGTTATGGAAGGTAGGTAGATAGTAACTAGGTTGACCACTATTGGTCGACAGTAACTAGGTAGACAGGGTCTCTAGGTCGACAGGGTCTTTAAGGCCGACAGGTGAAAAGGTCGACATGAGTTTTTTTAAATGTTTTTTGGTGTTGTTTCCTTCGTAGAGTGACCGGGAACCCCAATTAGTGCACCGTGTCCCCCCGCATGGCTCGCTTTGCTCGCACAGATTACCGTTACAATCGTAGTCCACGTGGATCGTTAAGTATGAAAAGGTTCAAAAACAGAAAAAAAATTGTGAAAAACTCATGTCGACCTTTTGACCTGTCAACCTAGAAAACCTGTCGACCTAGTTACTGTCGACCAATAGTGTTCGACCTAGATAGTGTCGACCTAGAGACCGGATCCCATCCAATTAGAGGTGAAACTACATCGGCAGCAAAAAACAGCTGTTTTTCACCCTTTTTAGCCCGATGTTTCACAGATATTTTTTTTTACAGGCTATCCAATTTGGATCGCCAATAAAAAATAAAAAAAACCTTTCCTCTCAAACACACAGGTTCAGTGAAACCTGTGTATTTTCGGTAGAAACAGACCCATTTTTTCGCATGAAAACAGGGCTGTTTCCAAGGGTTTGGTTTTGCCTGCATGTGGCAGGCAAAACCAAATACCAGATAAGCCACATCTCGTGCAGATTTATCAGGGCTAATTAGATAGCTCCCGGTGGGACAATAGCCAAAGTAAATTACCCCAGCTAATTGGATATCCCCATTAGTCTTTTTTTACGCAATATACTGTGAGCACTGGCGTTTCTATAATGGGTGCAGTGTGTGTGGTGCACACGGGCCCCTGAGTCCAGAGGGGGCCCCCACCGCACACACTGCACCCATTTTTAAAATACTCACCCCTCCGAAGTCCAGCGCCGGCATCCGCAGCGCTACTAGAACTCTGTGAAAATGGGTCAGCGCCATTTTCACGGAGTTCTGTGCATGCACAGTAGAGAAATCTCAGGGAAAATGGCCGCCGCACCATTTTCACTAAGATCTGTGCATGCGCAGTAGAGTCTGAGCCCTCTAGTGCTCAGACTCTACAGCACCCCGGGCCGAGAGGAGGGGGTCCGAACGGAGGAGCCTGAACACGGGCCTCCTCCTCTCTTAAAACGCCCCTGACTGTGAGCCACCTTTTTTAATCACCAAAGGTACCTCATGCACATAGACTTATCATAGGGGGCCCAGAGTGCTTGTGTGAGAAAACAACCTTATAAAATGGTATTTGTGTTCCAGCAGAACCTGTGGAGAACTTTGTCTGGATTTGTTGTGTAGTATCAAGTTCTGAATTATAGGAACCCCACGTGTTGACTATTTATTGAACGGTCATTGAAGCTGCTAGAGTAATTTACCATTTGGCATGTGATAATCTCACTACTGGATTGCTACGGTGACTATCTACATGTATTGTGAGTTATACATACACGGGTGAATGTAATGGTTAAGCAATTCCATATTATTAACATAGAGCAGAGCTGGCCAAACCAGTCCTCGAGATCTACCAACAGTTCACATTTTCCAGCCCACCTAGCTTAGTGCACAGGTGTAGTCATTAATAATTAATGTGCTGCATTCATTCCTAACTGACAATTCTACAGGTCTCCAGGAGGCCTGGAAAATATGAACGGTTGGTAGATCTCGAGGACCGGTTTGGCCAGCCCTGACATAGAGCCTTTATTATATTCTACTCATACCTATTTTCCGTACTATTGGTAATAAATAGTTTGGTATGTACAGTAACTATACCACATGTACCCTTATTTTATATCATGGGTAGGACTGTCAGGTGTTTCCCTGGGTGGTCCCTTGGCAGACACATGCATTGTACTGGTGTACATCCGGATAATGGAATTAATATATACATTTATATAAACTGTTGCCACCTTGTGGCAAAGCTGTGCACTACACTAAACAAAGAAAGAAAATGCATTGATAAAATAATTATTTTGTCTTGTGGGAGAAGAAGCGTGTGTGAGGAAACGGGAGGTCTGTGACTATTAATATACAGATCTGCCCACGTACATCTAGCCTCCTGGCACATTAGACAGTCCTTCTAGTCACGCCATGCTGTGGCATGACTCGGTAGTGCCAAGCATCTTCTTATATGACTTTTTCCCTTAAAATGTCTTTCTCTTACATCCTAGAGGATGCTGGGGTCCATATTAGTACCATGGGGTATAGACAGAGTTGAGGCTGTGTAAATACTGTGTAGTCTATTAAGGTGCACAGTAAGTGCTAGGTAGTTGTATTATATCTACCTCAGTAAGCGATGTGTGTGGGTTGGTTCCAATCTCTGTGTCTCTCTGTAACATACTTGGGGGGAAACTGTGTCTGACATTTTCCTGTGTGTGTGGGGGTGGGTGTTTGTTGTCTCACATAGCCATGTCTAGGGACTCTGCATATGCTGCAGAGGATATTTCCTCTCAGGAGGAATCCATTCCATGTACACAGGATTGTAATGTTTTGTCTCAGATCCCAATTAATGAGCCCGAGTGGTTGTCCTCTATTAAGGTGATGATCTCTCAGATCTCTACCAGGGTAGCTCATACTGAGACTGAAACTCAGGTGTTAAAGAAGTCTACGGCAGTTTGGTCAGGTTCTGTTCCTATTCCTGCAAAATCCCCTAGTATGTTCCCACAGAAACGTGCACTTGCCCAGATTATGCAAGATGACACGGATACCGACTGATACAGCAGACAGTGATGGGGACGTGCTGAGGGGGGCAGCATCCCTTGCAAAGGGGGTGCAGCTCATGATTGAGGCCATTAGAGATGTGTTAAACATTAATGACACGCCACCCGAGCAGGTTGAGGAGGCTTACTTCACTGACAATAAGAAAGCCTCGCTAACCTTCCCTGCGTCAAAAGAATATATTTGAAAAATCCTGGGAAAACCCGGAGAAAAAATTCCAGATCCCGAAAAAGGGTTCTGGTTGCTTTTTCCTTCCCTGAGGATAGGAAAAAATGGGAAAACCCACCCGTAGTTGACGCATCTGTCTCCAGACTGTCTAAAAAGGTGTTTTTACCTGTCCCTGGATCTACCGCGTTAAAAGAACCGGCTGATCATAAGATTGACACTACGCTCAAATCCATATAAACTGCGTCAGGAGTGGCGTTAAGGCCCACTATTCCCTGTGCATAGATTTCTAAAGCCATAGTAAAGTGGTCAGGCACATTACTAGAGGATTTGGATACAATGGATAGAAGTGACATTGAATTGTTTCAACGTAACATACAGGATTCTGCAGGGTTCATGGTGAAATCCATGAAGGACCTGGGTAAGCTGACTGCACGGATATCTTCCATGTCGGTCTCAGCTCGCCGGGGAATCTGGCTACGCCAATGGTCTGCAGACGTGGAATCCAGGAAAAGAGTGGAGAACCTACCCTACACAGGTCAGGCTCTTTTTGGGGAAGCGTTGGATGCGTGGATTTCCACGGCAACCGCGGGTAAGTCACCTTTCTGCTACACCTTCCACGAATAAACCGTTATCTTCAGCTGTGTCACAGTCCTTTTGGACCGCTAAGGCAAAAAAGTCCAAGCCTCCTGCCACTTTCTTTAGAGGTGGTTGTGCAAAATCCAAAAAGCCTGCACCCGCAGGCTCCCAGGACCAGAAACCTGCTTCTGGTTCCATAAAATCCTCAGCATGACGATGGACCGCACAGCCTGGAGGACGGGCTGGTGGGTGCGAGACTCAGACGTTTCAAACATGTCTGGGTGTCGTCCGGCCTGGAACCCTGGGTACAGGATAGTGTGTCCCAGCGGTACAGACTGGAGTTTCAAAAACTCCCGCCTCACCAATTCTTCAAATCAGGCTTGCCAGCTTTGCTGACAGACAGGGCTATCCTACGTGAAGCCATCCTAAAATTGGAAAAGTCACAGGTCATTGTCCCAGTTCCACCTCATATGCAAAACAAAGTTTATTATTCAAACCTTTTCGTGGTACCGAAACCGGATGGTTCGGTCAGACCAATTTTGAACTTGAAATCGGACCCTTACCTGAGGGTGTTCAAATTCAAAATGGAGTCTCTCAGAGCAGTGATTTCAGGTCTAGAGGAGGGAGAATTCCTGGTATCCCTTGATATCAAGGATGCGTACCTCCACATTCCGATTTGGCCGCCACACCAGGCTTATCTCAGATTTGCACTGTTAGACAGTCAATATCAATTTTACGCACTGCCATTCGGCCTCTCCACAGCACAGTGAAGAGGGTGTTTCTGCTGGAGGAGAAAGTGTTGGTGATTCAAACAATGATCCGGGATGTCCTGAAGCCAACCCAGGTATCGGTTCATCAGTGCATTCGCATTTTGTGGTAGATGGTTGCCTCCTACGAGGCTCTACAGTACGGAAGGTTTTATGCTCGGTCCTTCCAACTGGATCTCCTAGACAAATGGTCGGGTTCCCACCTACACATATACCAGAGGATACGTCTGTCGCCGAAAGCCAGGATTTCACTCCTCTGGTGGCTGCAAATGCCTCACCTTCTGGAGGGCCGCAGGTTCGGGATTCAGGACTGGGTCCTTCTTACCACGGATGCAAGTCTCCGGGGTTGGGGTGCAGTCACTCGGGGAAACCTTCCAAGGAAGGTGGTCAAGCCTGGAATCCAGTCTTCAGATAAACGTTCTGGAACTAAGAGCCATCTACAACAGGCTTCTTCAAGCGGCTCATCTTCTGCGAGATCGAGCCATTCAAGTGCAGTCGGACAATGTAACGACGGTGGCCTACATAAACCGGCAAGGCGGAACGAAGAGCAGAGCTGCAGTGTCAGAGGTAACAAGAATTATCCTCTGAGCAGAAAAGCACGCGGTGGCGCTGTCTGCAATCTTCATTCCGGGAGTAGTCAACTGGGAAGTGGATTTCCTCAGCAGACACGATCTCCCATCCAGGAGAGTGGGGACTCCATCCGGAGGTGTTCACGGAGGTAACAGATCTTTGGGGTGTACCTCAAATAGACATGATGGCCTCTTGTCTCAACAAGTAGCTTCGGAGGTATTGTTCCAGGTTGAGGGACCCACAAGCCGTGGCGGTGGACACCCTAGTGACTCCACGGGTGTTCCAGTCGGTGTACGTGTTTCCTCCACTTCCACTCAATCTTCATTGCCCCAGACTGGCCAAGAAGGGCTTGGTACGCATATCTTCTGGATCTACTGCTGGAAGAGCCGAGGCCTCTTCCTCTTCGGGAGGACCTGCTGCAGCAGGGGCCGTTCGCTTATCGAGACTTACCACGGCTACTTTTGACGGCATGGAAGTTGAACACCAGATATTAGCTCGGAAGGGCATTCCGAACAAGGTTATTCCTACCCTGATACAGGCTAGGATAGGAGTAACGTCTACACATTACCATCGTATTTGGAAAAAATATGTATCTTGGTGCGAGTTCAAGAAGTTTCGTACGATGGAGTTTCAACTGGGACGGTTTCTCCTCTTTCTGCAAGCAGGTGTGGATATGGGCCTGAGGTTGGGATCCATAAACATCCAGATTTCGGCCCTATCCATTTTCGTCCAGAAACAATTGGCTTCCCTCCCTGAGGTTCAGACTTTCTTGAAAGGGGTTCTGCACATCCAGCCTCCCTTTGTGCTGCCTACGTCGCCCTGGGATCTTAACGTGGTGTTACAGTTCCTCCAATCTGTTTGGTTCGCACCTCTACCGGAGGTTGAGGTCAAGTTTCTCACATGGAAGGCTGTCACTTTGTTGGCCTTAGCTTCTGCTAGACGTGTGTTAGAGTTGGGGGCTTTGTCTTGTAAAAGCCCCTACTTGGTCTTAGAGCTGAGCTCCGGACACGTCAGCAGTTCCTTCCGAAGGTTGTGTCGCATTTCATATCAACCAACCTATTGTGGCGCCAGTGGCTACTGACTCCTAAATTTCATCAAAGTCCTTGGATGTTGTAAGGGCTCTGAATATCTATGTGAAGAGGAATACTCGTCAGAAAATCGGACTCTCTATTTGTCCTTTATGTTACCAAGAAACTTAGGTGTCCTGCTTCTAAGCAGACTATATCTCGCTGGATCAGGTTCACTATCCAGCATGCGTTTTCTATGGCAGGATTGCGGTGTCCTACGTCTGCTAAGGCCCACTCTACTCATAAGGTGAGTTCTTCCTGGGCAGCTGCCCGGGGTGTCTCGGCTTTACAGCTTTGCCGAGCGGCTACCTGGTCTGCGTCGAACACGTTTGCCAAGTTTTACAGGTTCGATACCTTGGCCTCTGAGGACCTGAAGTTTGGTCAATTAGTTCTGCAGGAGCCTCCGCGCTCTCCCTCCCGTTCTGGGAGCTTTGGTACATCCCCATGGTACTAATGTGGACCCCAGCATCCTCTACGGACGAGAAAAGGATTTACCGGTCGGTAATTTAACATCCTATTTATTTGCATAACGATGTGCACAACCAGCTTATGCCGTTTAAAAAGATATATGGCATACCTATATTCTGTTTGCGACCGTGGCTGTATCTGAATGTGAAATGTTACGTTACAGTGTTATCCTAGTAAAAAATACTGTAGTGTAGCATTTTGTAGTCAGATACAGCTCCAGAATCATCCCATACTGTTTGAACCAGCTTAATTTTGGTTATGTATACAATTGTGTTATGTTATCTGTTAAGGGGAGGGGGGGGGGGGGTACACACGGAGCGATGGTTACTTAATTTCTAAGCAATCTGAGCGATGTGCGGCCCTGCACGTCGCTATCGCCAGTGCTAGATTGGCCTGCATGCAGGCACAGTCTAACAGGTCACTCAGTTCACCGCTGGGTGAAATCAGTGGCCCTCCTGTTCGTCCCCCCTCGCTCAGCACACATCACGCTGTGCTGAGCGGGGGAAGAGATGTGTGCTGAGTGGCCTGTGCTAGGCCACTCAGCACACATCTCTGGGTACGGCCCTATACACTGTAATTAACGTATTCATGTTAGACCTAGTCTTCTACTGTTTACTTACACCACAATGGACACTGAAAGGTTGAGTTATGTAAGGTACCATAGTCCCTCTTGTTTACTCCCTATTGTCTAAAGGGGGGTACTCACGGAGTGATCGCTGCTTAAAATCTAAGCAATCTGACTAGATTGCTTAGATTTTAGGCATGATCTCTCTGTGTGTACCCGCCATAGCGATGCGCAGCCCCGCGCATCGCTACCGCTGGTGCTAGATTGGCCTCAATCTAGCAGGCTCAATCTAGCCGGTTCGCTCATTTCACCCGCTGGGTGAAATGAGCGTGTCCCCCCCCCCCCCCCTTGTCTCCCTCCGCACGCTCAGCACACATCGCGCTGTGCTGAGCGGGAGGAGAGATGTGTGCGGAGCGGTTTGCTCAGCACACGTCTCTTCCCAAATCGGGCCATGAACACAGCCCTTACCAGTGAGCTGGCCAAAAACACAGAAGAAAGCAAAACTCACCCCTGCAACCAGAGGTTTTCTGGGGTATTAATAGAGCTACCCAGAGAGCTGAGGGATATTATCTGCTCCTAGGCTTATAAATGATATTCTGGCAGGAGTTCGTTGTGGTAATGGTCAGGTTGGATTGTGTTACTGAAGAGTGATGAACCATTATCACCCATTCTGTTCAATAAACCACTGTTGGGTTTCATCTACCACTGTGCCTGATTGATTTGAAACCCTTATCTTCACAGTGTGGTAATTCATTGGGTTTAAGGCGTCTATTCACGAAGCAGTGAAGTGTGGAGAAGTGAGCCAGTGGACAAATTGCCCCTGGCAACCAATCAGCATTGAAGTAACATTTATAATTTGCATACTATACAATTGTACGGAGCAGTTGATTTGTTGCCATGGGCAACTTCTCCACTGGCTCCCTTCTCCACTCTTTTCACTGCTTCATGAATAGACCCCTAAATCTGGTAGTGAAAATACCTGCTCATACTGGGAGGATTGCTAAAGCATGGTCGGTTACTCTCGGCAACACTTCCACTTTTCATTTTTATAAACCTTTAGTAAAGCTATCCATGGGTATTGATTCAAAGTAGTGTATAAGGATGTCCCAATCCATAGTACAGGTACAACACCAATTTTTCGGCATCCTCCTTTCCAGTGCCATTAATGAGGGAAGCGTTTTTTGTTTTTTTTTACTAATTTTGCAACTTAAGAACATTTCTACAGCAATAAATAGTCAAATATATGCTACAGTATAATATTAATGAATAAACACAGTAGTGTATGCAAAACAGGTATCAGGTACGTTTTGAACAAACAATAAAACAGTCACTACAAGTAAAGTACTGTAAACCTCCTGCAACGTGACTAACTCTAACCCTCCCGCAGCCCAACTCCCACTACAACCTACCCTATACGTCCTGTGTGTTCCGCCCATATGTGGTACTTGCTGTGACCTTGGACGACGTAACAGCCCCACGATGCTTGCTGTGTCATCGGCAGTGTCTGCGGAAGCTGTACCCACTGACACTTGCGCGTATTGTGTGTTACGCTCATGCGCAGAAATTGTTCCGGATTAAAAGATGTCCATAACCCCCTTTTAATCCGGACAAAGCTAAATTGTCCAGATTGAAAGAGGTTCCGGATCATCGGTTGCCGGAAAATCGGTGGTGTACTTGTACTGGGAAAAGTTGTACACAAATGCAAAATAAAAAAGACATTATTTAAGCTTAATACAATTTCTATTCAAATAGTAGTTATAGTTTTCTTTTTAATTGTTATATCTGTACTGACTCACATGTGACATTGACCTCTGATACTGTGCTCTCCCCACATCCAATGCCAGGAAAGTCCCTTAAACTGTTTTTACATGAGTCTTGGTTATTACCAGCTCCCAGAAGTTGTAACGCGCAGCACTTTCCAATGAAGTCAGAGCCCTGTCACTGACCTCCTAAGTGCTGGAAAGGTCATGATGTAGACATGATGTCATTTGAAGTAAAAAGGCTTCTCACAAAGACATGAAAAGGGGCTTATAATAAGACAGTGTAAAATGAATACCATTGACTTGTTCACATTTAACGTGCAACAATAGCATGATCTTTATAATAAAAGCCTTTGATTTTTCAGAAACCCAAGGTAGGTATGCAATAACATGTATACCTTATTAAATATATCTTGATTGGTATACCTAGTACCCTGTGCATCATGTGACCCTGAAGAGACAGACACACAATGCAGACAAATTGTGGGACCTCCATTTTATTGCAGTTCTTGTATAAAAACAGAAAAGCTTGTTGACAGAAGATCCAAAAACGTTTCACAACTAATGAATTTATCCAACAGATATGTGTTCAATGCCTCATTTAAAAAAAAAAAAAAAAAATCCCAAAAACATAAAAACCACAGGAGAATGTAACCTTACCAGATACCCTCTTACACCCGCAACCAACTGAACTGCATGCACTGGTTGGAACGTAAGGCTATGCCATTATGGAGAAATAAAACAGCAACACTTTTAAAGCTAGGTAGCAAAACGCATTTGTAAAACATAAGGCCTGAATTTTAATAAATCCTTAGATTGAATTGGTTTGAAGTTTAATTTATATGGGAACCTCTCTGAAATACCATTTGTACCAATTTGGTTTTCCCACACTACTCTTCCTGGATGTTTAACTGAGAGATGTTATATTAGAGCGTCCACCAGGGGGTGCTACGATTCTTCTGCTGGCAGAACGGACACCACTCTCATCTCCCTGGTTTCCTGTGAATAAAAACAGTGAATTAGGCATCTGCAATCAAAGCTCAGGAGTTCTACGGATTATAGCAGTGCACTGCCAACAGAAGTAGTCACGTACCAACTCTAACAGTTTATGATGTTGTATGAACGGTTTAGTAACAGCTGTAATAAAATGATAACTTCAACTATATAAATTATTTTATTAAAAACTGGATGAGCAGATGGGATGTCAAGCCATCTTCTATGTTTATAATGGGGAATCATAGAGTATAATTTTTTATTGCAATATCCCCTCTTCGCACTTCTTTCCTAACTGTTCTATAAAAGCAAAGCTTCATATCCACTTACCACCTAGACTAAATGCAGAGTGGTGCAAGTTCCGGACTGGTGCAGACTGCCTCGTTGGGGAACCTTTAGCAGAGCCTGCTGGAGTGCCAGCTTTAGGAGTTGATGACAAATCAAAGACGGGCCCATCATACATACCCCGGGGGACGGCATGTAACTCTGCGATCTGTTTAGACAAAGCACAATGAAAAGATCTGAAACCCAGAATTTAGATTTTGATGTGGCACTTTAATTTTTTCTTAGATGCAGCAAAACTGTAATATAATCAATGCCTAACTTGTTGAAAGAAATGCACATTTCATGTCTTATCTTATTAGTCTTGCCACTGAGGTAGAAAGCAAGATCTTGGGCACTGATGGGAGGCAAAGAGGTGTGGCAAAGTTGAGAAGAGATTACAATTTATTAAAGACATTTAGGTTTACTTTCTTGTCTAAATATTGCAAATTGAATATTAATAGTAGTTGTATCTTTTTAATACTGTGTGTACATTGGGGCAGATGTATTAAGCCTGGAGAAGTGATAAAAGCAGTGATAAGTGGAAGGTTATAACGCAACAGCCAATCAGCTCCTAACTGTCATTTTTTCAAACCTTAATGATTTCTGGTGCGTTATCGTCTTTCACTTATCACTTCTACAGGCTTAATACATCTGCCCCCATTGTGTCTAATGTTCATGCTTCAATAAAGAAAAAGTTATGGAAAAAAATAAGAATTTACTCACCGGTAATTCTATTTCTCGTAGTCCGTAGTGGATGCTGGGGACTCCGTAAGGACCATGGGGAATAGCGGCTCCGCAGGAGTCTGGGCACAACTAAAAGAAAGCTTTTAGACTACCTGGTGTGCACTGGCTCCTCCCACTATGACCCTCCTCCAAGCCTCAGTTAGGATACTGTGCCCGGAAGAGCTGACACAATAAGGAAGGATTTTGAATCCCGGGTAAGACTCATACCAGCCACACCAATCACACCGTATAACTCGTGATACCATATCCAGTTAACAGTATGAAATTTAACTGAGCCTCTCAACAGATGGCTCATAACAATAACCCTTTTGTGAACAACAACTATGTACAAGTATTGCAGACAATCCGCACTTGGGACGGGCGCCCAGCATCCACTACGGACTACGAGAAATAGAATTACCGGTGAGTAAATTCTTATTTTCTCTGACGTCCTAGTGGATGCTGGGAACTCCGTAAGGACCATGGGGATTATACCAAAGCTCCCAAACGGGCGGGAGAGTGCGGATGACTCTGCAGCACCGAATGAGAGAACTCAAGGTCCTCCTCAGCCAGGGTATCAAATTTGTAGAATTTTGCAAACGTGTTTGCCCCTGACCAAGTAGCAGCTCGGCAAAGTTGTAAAGCCGAGACCCCTCGGGCAGCCGCCCAAGATGAGCCCACCTTCCTTGTAGAATGGGCTTTTACTGATTTAGGATGCGGCAGTCCAGCCGCAGAATGCGCCAGCTGAATTGTGCTACAAATCCAGCGAGCAATAGTCTGCTTAGAAGCAGGAGCACCCAGTTTGTTGGGTGCATACAGGATAAATAGCGAGTCAGTTTTCCTGACTCCAGCCGTCCTGGAAACATAAATTTTCAAGGCCCTGACTACGTCCAGTAACTTGGAATCCTCCAAGTCGCTAGTAGCCGCAGGCACTACAATAGGTTGGTTCAAGTGAAAAGCAGATACCACCTTAGGGAGAAACTGGGGACGAGTACTCAATTCTGCCCTATACATATGGAAAATCAGATAAGGACTTTTAAATGACAAAGCCGCCAATTCTGATACACGCCTGGCCGAAGCCAAGGCCAATAACATGACCACTTTCCACGTGAGATATTTTAGATCCACGGTCTTTAGTGGCTCAAACCAATGTGATTTTAGGAAATTCAACACCACGTTGAGATCCCAGGGTGCCACTGGAGGCACAAAGGGGGGCTGAATATGCAGCACGCCTTTTACAAATGTCTGAACTTCAGGTAGTGAAGCTAGTTCTTTTTGGAAAAAAATCGACAGAGCCGATATCTGTACCTTAATGGAGCCTAATTTTAGGCCCATAGTCACTCCTGCCTGTAGGAAGTTCAGAAATCGACCCAGCTGAAATTCCTCTATTGGGGCCTTATTGGCCTCACACCTAGCAACATATTTCCGCCATATGCGGTGATAATGTTTTACAGTTACATCTTTCCTGGCTTTAATCAGCGTAGGAATGACATCCTCCGGAATGCCCTTTTCCTTTAGGATCCGGCGTTCAACCGCCATGCCGTCAAACGCAGCCGCGGTAAGTCTTGGAACAGACAGGGCCCCTGCTGCAGCAGGTCCTGTCTGAGCGGCAGAGGCCATGGTTCCTCTGAGATCATCTTTTGAAGTTCCGGGTACCAAGCTCTTCTTGGCCAATCCGGAACCACGAGTATTGTCCTTACTCCTCGTTTTCTTATTATTCTCAGTACCTTTGGTATGAGAGGCAGAGGAGGGAACACAAACTGACTGGTACACCCACGGTGTCACTAGAGCGTCCACCGCTATCGCCTGAGGGTCCTTTGATCTGGCGCAATATCTCTCCAGTTTTTTGTTTAGGCGGGACGCCATCATGTCCACCTGTGGCCGTTCCAAACAATTTACAATCAGTGTGAAGACTTCTGGATGAAGTCCCCACTCTCCCGGGTGGAGGTCGTGCCTGCTGAGGAAGTCTGCTTCCCAGTTGTCCACTCCCGGAATGAACACTGCTGACAGTGCTAGCATGTGATTTTTCGCCCATCGGAGAATCCTTGTGGCTTCTGCCATTGCCGTCCTGCTTCTTGTGTCGCCCTGTCGGTTTACATGGGCGACCGCCGTGATGTTGTCTGACTGGATCAGTACCGGCTGGTGTAGAAGCAGGGGTTTTGCCTGACTTAGGGCATTGTAAATGGCCCTTAGTTCTAGAATGTTTATGTACAAGGAAGTCTCCTGACTCGACCATAGTCCTTGGAAGTTTCTTCCCTGTGTGACTGCCCCCCAGCCTCGAAGGCTGGCATCCGTGGTCACCAGGACCCAGTCCTGTATGCCGAATCTGCGGCCCTCTAGGAGATGAGCACTCTGCAGCCACCACAACAGAGACACCCTGGTTCTTGGAGACAGGGTTATTAGCCGATGCATCTGAAGATGCGATCCGGACCATTGGTCCAACAGGTCCCACTGAAAGATTCTGGCATGGAACCTGCCGAAAGGAATTGCTTCGTAAGAAGCCACCATCTTTCCCAGGACTCGCGTGCAGTGATGCACCGACACCTGTTTTGGTTTCAGGAGGTCTCTGACTAGAGATGACCGCTCCTGGGCTTTCTCCTCCGGGAGAAACACTTTTTTCTGGACTGTGTCCAAAATCATTCCCAGGAACAGTAGACGTGTCGTCGGAACCAGCTGTGACTTTGGAATATTCAGAATCCAACCGTGCTGGTGTAGCACCTCCTGAGATAGTGCTACTCCTACCAACAACTGCTCCCTGGATCTCGCCTTTATTAGGAGATCGTCCAAGTACGGGATAATTAAAACTCCCTTTTTTCGAAGGAGTATCATCATTTCCGCCATTACCTTGGTAAACACCCTCGGTGCCGTGGACAGTCCAAACGGCAGCGTCTGGAATTGGTAATGGCAATTTTGTACCACAAATCTGAGGTACTCCTGGTGAGGATGATAAATGGGGACATGCAGGTAAGCATTCTTGATGTCCAGGGATACCATGTAATCCCCTTCGTCCAGGCTTGCAATAACCGCCCTGAGCGATTCCATCTTGAACTTGAACTTTTTTATGTATGTGTTCAAGGATTTAAAATGGGTCTCACCGAACCGTCCGGTTTCGGTACCACAAACAGTGTGGAATAGTAACCCCATCCTTGTTGAAGTAGGGGCACCTTGACTATCACCTGCTGGGAATACAGCTTGTGAATTGCCTCTAGCACAGCCTCCCTGCCTGAGGGAGTCATTGGCAAGGCAGATTTGAGGAAACAGCGGGGGGGAGACGCCTCGAATTCCAGTTTGTACCCCTGAGATACTACTTGCAAGATCCAGGGATCCACCTGTGAGCGAGCCCACTGATCGCTGAAATTTTTGAGGCGGCCCCCCACCGTACCTGGCTCCGCCTGTGGAGCCCCACCGTCATGCGGCGGACTTGGAAGAAGCGGGGGAGGACTTTTGCTCCTGGGAACCTGCTGTTTGTTGCAGCCTTTTTCCCCTACCTCTGCCTCTGGACAGAAAGGACCCGCCTTTTCCTCGCCTTTTTCTCTGGGTCCGAAAGGACTGTACTTGATAAAACGGCGCTTTTTTAGGCTGTGAGGGAACCTGGGGTAAAAATGCTGATTTCCCAGCTGTCGCTGTGGAAACTAGGTCTGAGAGACCATCCCCGAATAACTCCTCACCCTTATAAGGCAAAACTTCCATGTGCCTTCTGGAATCTGCATCCCCTGTCCACTGCCGAGTCCATAAGCCTCTCCTAGCAGAAATGGACAATGCACTTATTTTAGATGCCAGCCGGCAGATCTCCCTCTGTGCATCTCTCATGTATAAGACTGAGTCTTTTATATGCTCTATGGTTAGGAGAATAGTGTCCCTGTCTAGGGTGTCAATATTTTCTGACAGGGAATCTGACCATGCAGCGGCAGCACTGCACATCCATGCTGACGCAATAGCTGGTCTAAGTATAATGCCTGAGTGTGTATATACAGACTTCAGGATCGCCTCCTGCTTTCTATCCGCAGGCTCCTTTAGGGCGGCCGTATCCGGAGACGGAAGTGCCACCTTTTTAGACAAACGTGTGAGCGCTTTATCCACCCTAGGAGGTGTTTCCCAACGTGCCCTATCCTCTGGCGGGAAAGGGAACGCCATTAGTAATTTTTTAGGGATTACCAATCTTTTATCGGGGAAAGCCCACGCTTCTTCACACACTTCATTTAATTCTTCAGATGGGGGAAAAACTACGGGTAGTTTTTTCTCCCCAAACATAATACCCTTTTTAGTGGTACTTGGGTTTATATCCGAAATGTGTAATACCTCCTTCATTGCCTCAATCATGCAACGAATGGCCCTAGTGGACATTAGATTTGACTCATCGTCGTCGACACTGGTATCAGTATCCGTGTCGACATCTGTGTCTGCCATCTGAGGTTGCGGGCGTTTTAGAGCCCCTGATGGCCTTTGAGACACCTGGGCAGGCACGAGCTGAGAAGCCGGCTGTCCCGCATTTGGCATGTCGTCAAATTTTTTTGTGTAAGGAGTCAACACTTGCACGTAATTCCTTCCATAAAACCATCCACTCAGGTGTCTGCCCCGCAGGGGGTGACATCACTTCTATAGGCATCTGCTCCGCCTCCACATAATTTTCCTCATCAAACATGTCGACACAGCCGTACCGACACACTGCACACACACCGGGAATGCTCTAACAGAGGACAGGACCCCACAGAAGCCCTTTGGGGAGACAGAGAGAGAGTATGCCAGCACACACCAGAGCGCTATATAATGCAGGGACTAACTGAATTATGTCCCCTATAGCTGCTATAATATTTACTGCGCCTAAATTTAGTGCCCCCCCTCTCTTTTTTACCCTTTTCTGTAGTGTAGACTGCAGGGGAGAGCCAGGGAGCTTCCTTCCAGCGGAACTGTGAGGGAGAAATGGCGCCAGTGTGCTGAGGGAGATAGCTCCGCCCCTTTTTCGCAGACTTTTCTCCCGCTTTTTTAAGGATTCTGGCAGGGGTAATTATCACATAATAAGAATTTACTTACCGATAATTCTATTTCTCGGAGTCCGTAGTGGATGCTGGGGTTCCTGAAAGGACCATGGGGAATAGCGGCTCCGCAGGAGACAGGGCACAAAAAGTAAAGCTTTCCGATCAGGTGGTGTGCACTGGCTCCTCCCCCTATGACCCTCCTCCAAGCCTCAGTTAGGTACTGTGCCCGGACGAGCGTACACAATAAGGGAGGAATTTTGAATCCCGGGTAAGACTCATACCAGCCACACCAATCACACCGTACAACTTGTGATCAAACCCAGTTAACAGTATGATAACAGAGGAGCCTCTGAAAGATGGCTTCCTAAACAATAACCCGAATTAGTTAACAATAACTATGTACAATTATTGCAGATAATCCGCACTTGGGATGGGCGCCCAGCATCCACTACGGACTCCGAGAAATAGAATTATCGGTAAGTAAATTCTTATTTTCTCTATCGTCCTAGTGGATGCTGGGGTTCCTGAAAGGACCATGGGGATTATACCAAAGCTCCCAAACGGGCGGGAGAGTGCGGATGACTCTGTAGCACCGAATGAGAGAACTCCAGGTCCTCCTTAGCCAGAGTATCAAATTTGTAAAATTTTACAAACGTGTTCTCCCCTGACCACGTAGCTGCTCGGCAAAGTTGTAATGCCGAGACCCCTCGGGCAGCCGCCCAAGATGAGCCCACCTTCCTTGTGGAGTGGGCCTTTACAGATTTAGGCTGTGGCAGGCCTGCCACAGAATGTGCAAGTTGGATTGTGCTACAGATCCAACGAGCAATCGTCTGCTTAGACGCAGGAGCACCCATCTTGTTGGGTGCATACAATATAAACAACGAGTCAGATTTTCTGACTCCAGCTGTCCTTGCAATATATATTTTTAATGCTCTGACAACGTCCAGTAACTTGGAGTCCTCCAAGTCACTTGTAGCCGCAGGCACTACAATAGGCTGGTTCAGATGAAATGCTGACACCACCTTAGGGAGAAAATGCGGACGAGTCCGCAGTTCTGCCCTGTCCGAATGGAAAATCAGATATGGGCTTTTGTAAGATAAAGCTGCCAGTTCTGACACTCTCCTGGCCGAAGCCAGGGCTAGTAACATGGTCACTTTCCATGTGAGATATTTTAAATCCACCTTTTTTAGTGGTTCAAACCAATGAGATTTTAGAAATTCCAAAACCACATTGAGATCCCACGGTGCCACTGGAGGCACCACAGGAGGCTGTATATGCAGCACTCCCTTAACAAAAGTCTGGACTTCAGGAACTGAAGCCAATTCTTTTTGAAAGAAAATCGACAGGGCCGAAATTTGAACCTTAATAGATCCCAATTTGAGACCCATAGACAATCCTGATTGCAGGAAATGTAGGAATCGACCCAGTTGAAATTCCTCCGTCGGAGCACTCCGATCCTCGCACCACGCAACATATCTTCGCCAAATGCGGTGATAGTGTTGCACGGTTACTTCCTTCCTTGCTTTAATCAAAGTAGGAATGACTTCTTCCGGCATGCCTTTTTCCTTTAGGATCCGGCGTTCAACCGCCATGCCGTCAAACGCAGCCGCGGTAAGTCTTGAAACAGACAGGGACCCTGCTGAAGCAAGTCCCTCCTTAGAGGTAGAGGCCACGGATCTTCCGTGATCATCTCTTGAAGTTCCGGGTACCAAGTCCTTCTTGGCCAATCCGGAACCACTAGTATCGTTCTTACGCCTCTTTGCCGTATAATTCTCAATACTTTTGGTATGAGAGGCAGAGGAGGAAACACATACACCGACTGGTACACCCAAGGCGTTACCAGCGCGTCCACAGCTATTGCCTGCGGATCTCTTGACCTGGCGCAATACCTGTCCAGTTTTTTGTTGAGGCGAGACGCCATCATGTCCACCATTGGTCTTTCCCAACGGGTTACCAGCATGTGGAAGACTTCCGGATGAAGTCCCCACTCTCCCGGGTGAAGGTCGTGTCTGCTGAGGAAGTCTGCTTCCCAGTTGTCCACTCCCGGGATGAACACTGCTGACAGTGCTATCACATGATTCTCTGCCCAGCGAAGAATCCTTGCAGCTTCTGCCATTGCACTCCTGCTTCTTGTGCCGCCCTGTCTGTTTACATGGGCGACTGCCGTGATGTTGTCCGACTGGATCAACACCGGTTTTCCTTGAAGCAGAGGTTCTGCCTGGCTTAGAGCATTGTAGATTGCTCTTAGTTCCAGAATGTTTATGTGAAGAGACGTTTCCAGGCTCGTCCACACTCCCTGGAAGTTTCTTCCTTGTGTGACTGCTCCCCAGCCTCTCAGGCTGGCGTCCGTGGTCACCAGGATCCAATCCTGTATGCCGAATCTGCGGCCCTCCAATAGATGAGCACTCTGCAACCACCACAGAAGAGATACCCTTGTCCTTGGAGACAGGGTTATCCGCTGGTGCATCTGAAGATGCGACCCTGACCATTTGTCCAACAGATCCCTCTGGAAAATTCGTGCATGGAATCTGCCGAATGGAATTGCTTCGTAAGAAGCCACCATTTTTCCCAGGACTCTTGTGCATTGATGTACAGACACCTTTCCTGGTTTTAGGAGGTTCCTGACAAGCTCGGATAACTCCTTGGCTTTTTCCTCCGGGAGAAAAACCTTTTTCTGAACCGTGTCCAGAATCATCCCTAGGAACAGCAGACGAGTTGTCGGCATTAACTGGGATTTTGGAATATTCAGAATCCAGCCGTGCTGTTTTAGCACTTCTTGAGACAGTGCTAATCCCCTCTCTAGCTGTTCTCTGGACCTTGCCCTTATTAGGAGATCGTCCAAGTATGGGATAATTAATACGCCTTTTCTTCGAAGAAGAATCATCATCTCGGCCATTACCTTTGTAAAGACCCGAGGTGCCGTGGACAATCCGAACGGCAGCGTCTGAAACTGATAGTGACAGTTTTGTACAACGAACCTGAGGTACCCCTGGTGTGAGGGGTAAATTGGAACGTGGAGGTACGCATCCTTGATGTCCAAGGACACCATAAAGTCCCCTTCTTCCAGGTTCGCTATCACTGCTCTGAGTGACTCCATTTTGAACTTGAACTTCTTTATGTACAGGTTCAAGGACTTCAGATTTAGAATAGGTCTTACCGAGCCGTCCGGCTTCGGTACCACAAATAGAGTGGAATAATACCCCTTTCCCTGTTGTAGAAGAGGTACCTTGACTATCACCTGCTGAGAGTACAGCTTGTGAATGGCTTCCAAAACCGTCTCCCTTTCTGAGGGGGACGTTGGTAAAGCAGACTTCAGGAAACGGCGAGGCGGATCTGTCTCTAGTTCCAACCTGTACCCCTGAGATATTATCTGCAGGATCCAGGGATCTACCTGCGAGTGAGCCCACTGCGCGCTGAAATTCTTGAGACGACCGCCCACCGCCCCCGAGTCCGCTTGAGAAGCCCCAGCGTCATGCTGAGGCTTTTGTAGAAGCGGGGGAGGGCTTCTGTTCCTGGGAAGGAGCTGCCTGTTGGTGTCTCTTCCCCCTTCCTCTGCCTCGTGGCAGATATGAATATCCCTTTGCTCTCTTGTTTTTAAAGGAACGAAAGGGCTGCGGTTGAAAAGTCGGTGTCTTTTTCTGTTGGGGAGTAGCTTGAGGTAAAAAGGTGGATTTCCCGGCTGTAGCCGTGGCCACCAAATCTGATAGACCGACTCCAAATAACTCCTCCCCTTTATACGGCAAAACTTCCATATGCCGTTTTGAGTCCGCATCGCCTGACCACTGTCGCGTCCATAAACTTCTTCTGGCCGAAATGGACATAGCACTTACCCGTGATGCCAGTGTGCAGATATCCCTCTGTGCATCACGCATATAAAGAAATGCATCCTTTATTTGCTTTAAAGACAGTAAAACATTGTCCCTATCCAGGGTATCAATATTTTCAATCAGGGACTCTGACCAAGCTACTCCAGCACTGCACATCCAGGCTGTCGCTATAGCTGGTCGTAGTATAACACCTGTATGTGTGTATATACTTTTTTGGATATTTTCCATCCTCCTATCTGCTGGATCTTTAAGTGCGGCCGTCTCAGGAGAGGGTAACGCCACTTGTTTAGATAAGCGTGTGAGCGCCTTGTCCACCCTAGGAGGTGTTTCCCAGCGCGCCCTAACCTCTGACGGGAAAGGGTATAAAGCTAATAACTTCTTTGAAATTAGCATCTTTTTATCGGGGGCAACCCACGCTTCATCACATACATCATTTAGTTGTTCTGATTCAGGAAAAACTATAGGTAGTTTTTTCACACCCCACATAATACCCTGTTTAGTGGTACCTGTAGTATCAGCTAAATGTAACGCCTCCTTCATTGCCAAAATCATATAACGTGTGGCCCTACTGGAAAATACGGTTGATTCGTCACCGTCGCCACTGGTGCCTGTGTCTGGGTCTGTGTCGACCGACTGAGGCAAAGGGCGTTTTACAGCCCCTGACGGTGTTTGAGGCGCCTGGACAGGCACTAACTGATTGTCCGGCCGTCTCATGTCGTCAAACGACTGCTTTAGCGTGTTGACACTATCCCGTAATTCCATAAATAAAGGCATCCATTCTGGTGTCGACCCCCTAGGAGGTGACATCCCCATATTTGGCAATTGCTCCGCCTCCACACCAATATCGTCCTCATACATGTCGACACACACGTACCGACACACAGCAGACACACAGGGAATGCTCTTAACGAAGACAGGACCCCACTAGCCCTTTGGGGAGACAGAGGGAGAGTTTGCCAGCACACACCAAAAGCGCTATATATGACAGGGATAGCCTTATAATAAGTGCTCCCTGTATAGCTGCTTTTATAATATAATTTTTGCCACTATTTTGCCCCCCTCTCTTGTTTTACCCTGTTTCTGTAGTGCAGTGCAGGGGAGAGACCTGGGAGCCGTCCTGACCAGCGGAGCTGTGTAAGGAAAATGGCGCTGTGTGCTGAGGAGATAGGCCCCGCCCCTTTTCCGGCGGGCTCGTCTCCCGCTCTTTAGTGTATTCTGGCAGGGGTTAAATATCTCCATATAGCCCCCGGAGGCTATATGTGAGGTATTTTTTAGCCAAATAGGTTTTCATTTGCCTCCCAGGGCGCTCCGCGCCCTGCGCCCTCAGTGACTGCCGTGTGAAGTGTGCTGAGAGGAAAATGGCGCACAGCTGCAGTGCTGTGCGCTACCTTTAGAAGACTGAGGAGTCTTCTGCCGCCGATTCTGGACCTCTTCATGTTTCAGCATCTGCAAGGGGGCCGGCGGCGAGGCTCCGGTGACCATCCAGGCTGTACCTGTGATCGTCCCTCTGGAGCTGATGTCCAGTAGCCAAGAAGCCAATCCATCCTGCACGCAGGTGAGTTCACTTCTTCTCCCCTAAGTCCCTCGTTGCAGTGATCCTGTTGCCAGCAGGACTCACTGTAAAATAAAAAACCTAAGCTAAACTTTCTCTAAGCAGCTCTTTAGGAGAGCCACCTAGATTGCACCCTTCTCGGCCGGGCACAAAAATCTAACTGAGGCTTGGAGGAGGGTCATAGGGGGAGGAGCCAGTGCACACCACCTGATCGGAAAGCTTTACTTTTTGTGCCCTGTCTCCTGCGGAGCCGCTATTCCCCATGGTCCTTTCAGGAACCCCAGCATCCACTAGGACGATAGAGAAATATAGCCTCTGGGGCTATATATTGTGATTGTTTTGCCAGCCAAGGTGTTTTTATTGCTGCTCAGGGCGCCCCCCCCTCCCCCAGCGCCCTGCACCCTCAGTGACCGGAGTGTGAAGTGTGTATGAGGAGCAATGGCGCACAGATGCAGTGCTGTGCGCTACCTTGGTGAAGACAGAAGTCTTCATGCCGCCGATTTTCCGGACTTCTTCTGGCTCTGTAAGGGGGACGGCGGCGCGGCTCTGGGACCAAACACCAAGGTCAGTTCCATGCGGTCGATCCCTCTGGAGCTAATGGTGTCCAGTAGCCTAAGAAGCCCAAGCTAGCTGCAAGCAGGTAGGTTCGCTTCTTCTCCCCTTAGTCCCTCGTTGCAGTGAGCCTGTTGCCAGCAGGTCTCACTGTAAAATAAAAAACCTAAATTATACTTTCTTTCTAAGAGCTCAGGAGAGCCCCTAGTGTGCATCCAGCTCGGCTGGGCACAAAAATCTAACTGAGGCTTGGAGGAGGGTCATAGTGGGAGGAGCCAGTGCACACCAGGTAGTCTAAAAGCTTTCTTTTAGTTGTGCCCAGACTCCTGCGGAGCCGCTATTCCCCATGGTCCTTACGGAGTTCCCAGCATCCACTAGGACGTCAGAGAAAAGGCATTTAGGGTTAAAGCTTAAGTATAGATAACTAAAAGTATGTTTGTTTGATAAAGTGCAATGCTTTCTGATGAAGTCGCTAGTAGTATATGTGACAATGTCATTAGATCAGGCATTCCCAACCTCTGTCTTCATGGCACATTAATCATTCAGGTTTTAGTGATATCCAGGCTTCAGCACATATAGTTAAATAGTAACCTCAATTATTTGTATTTAAGTCACCTCTGCTCAAGCATTGATATCATTAAAACCTGGCCTGTTATAGTGGGCCTTGAGAGCTGAGGTTGGGAATGCCTGCATTAGAAGCTCAAGCCTTTCAACAACTACAGATGTGATTACATTCACCTATGCTTAATCATGTTCACGGGCAAAAACCCAGGTTTTTCCTGTATGTCTGAAAAGAGTACTAGACTATCCTCTACTCCATTACAACAGCACCTAACCCTCAGTGTCTGCCAACATGAGGATTATTTCAGTGTCCTGTCCCCTGATGTTTTTATACCATGTACGTGTCCTACAATAATTTGTACTGCAAATCATTGTTTTCTTGTTTGGCTCATTTATTTATGTAATTTGTTAGGCCGCTGCGGAACCCTTGTGGCGTCATATAAATGATAAACAATGATAATTAAATAATACTGAATCAATATATAATAAATTAACAGAACAGTAAATGATCATAAGATTACCTTTTGTTAAATGTTAGTATTAGTCTTGCTGAGAATATTCTATTTAGCTTTGGTCACTAATACCCCTTTTCCACCACCCTTGCGACCTGGGTTATTTCCGGGTCGGGTTCATTTCAACCTGGGTAGCTTGCAGGATTTAACATGAGAGCTACTCTGGTTACAGGGCAGTGTGAACGGGTAACTCGTGTTGTCCGCTCCCATTTAAGCCCTATGGAGAGCCGGCTCACCGATGCTTGGAGATGACAATCTCCAAGTTACAAAAGAGCGGCTTTACCCCATGGGCTAGATTTAAAAAGTGGTCACAGGTTGGAGATGAAAATGTAAAGCGCCACTATCATACAGTGTACTGCATGTTTGTGGCGCTTTCCCTTTCCAACTTGGTGAGAACAGCAGCTTCCATATATCCCCCAAGCCTCTGTCCAGTGACACTGAAGGGTCTGTTACTATATACTGTGACAGCAGCTGTGTCTTTGCGTATACTCACTTGAAATCAATTTTAAAAAGGACAAAAATAGACGGCAGCGGACACAGTGAGGTCACACATTAGCATAAACCTGACAAACAGGCTTTCAGGAACATCCCTCTGACTGGCCCTGGGTAATGATGGTGGTGGTGGTGGTGGTGGTGGTGGTGGTGGGGGGGACGGGACGACGACGACACACAATAACAGTCTGAGTAGAGTAAGCCCTGCTACTTTATTTTGTATTTCAGAGACACTGGTATGAATGTAGTAACATCAAGTGGTCCTGGATTTAATAGGCTAGAGCAGTAAATCTGTCCAGATGTGTATTACATGCACTGCAACTATGAGTATGTGTGACATGCATGTGAACCATTTGCAGGGAACCATACAGCACGTATCAGTCCTGTCAGGATTTATGTGCCCATAGCAATGCTCAGACTGGCTCAGCAGGGTACCAGGAAATACGCAGCGGGCCCCTTTCCACGCAGCCTGCTGCATACAGTTAGAAAGCAGAGCTGAAGCGTGCAGGCACCACAGAAGAAGAGCGATGCATATAAGATCCATTGGCCCTTCTGTCTGGGATGGGTGCAGGCTTATTCCGTGGTTTCCATGCATGTTTGCAATTATTTAAAGGGGTTCCAGCCACTGATATTTAAGGGCTCAATCCTATTCCTCACAAAATTTTTGCAGGTGCAAGAAAGTGCGGCGCTATGCCACACTCACGGTATCGCTGACTTGCGCATTTCAGCAAGTCAGACACTAAAAGGGGCAGCGAGGGGTGCAAGTTCAGGTGCCGTTACCAGCATTTACATGTCATGGAAATGGCACTTTGTGGGAGATTGGATTGACCCTTAAAGTCTGCATTTAAATAATCGACAAACTGTACAATATTCATTTTGTTTTGTTTATTAGAAAAACTATTTTCTATCAATCCTGGTGTATATCTTTTAGCATTTTTTTTATTTCACTAGATTTGACTGCTTAGTGCTAATATACAGCTAATATCACTGTCACTATTACAATTCTAATTGGAGTCTCACCTTAGTCCGGGCTTTGATTCGCTTGTATACGTAGTCAGAGAAAGGAGTACAGGAGATAAAGCGGCCAGTTCCCTGAGTCACGTGAAGGGTACCATCCTCCATCATGATTTTTCCTTGGCAGATAACCACAAGGGGTGCCCCCTGCAGCTCCATGCCTTCAAAGATATTATACTCTGCAGCCTAGAACAGACAACACAAATCACCATATCATTAGGTCAATGTGCACAAAATGAGGTGTCAGGTAATTTCTAATTATGCAGATCAGGTAGAAGTAATGCAATAAAAATCTTAGAAAAGCTTCACAATCACATAATATACTTAATCTGATATGAAACAACAAGTGGTTACTATAATCGTTTCTAGCACTTCATCTATAATTATACAAATCAGTATAATAGCTCTGCAAACTCTACCTGATGCTGTCATCCAGGATTTATTTACTGCACCATCAGGATCCCCCTCTCACTAGTATGAAACCTTGGTGCGGTTGGCCTGTGCAGACTTGAGGGGGTCCCGTACCTTGGACTTGAACTTTAGTGTTGTGGACCCACCAGATGAGGTCACCTGGTCGATGTTGGTGGACCCATATATTTTTAGCCAAAACTATGCTAAGCACCTCAATTATGCTCAGTTAGATTGTAGAGGTTATTGTAATAATACGGATTAGTAGTGCTTAGTACTACAGAGTATGCATCTGCATTGTTTCTGTGTGGAACTACAAGTCTCGGTATGATAGCACCCCTTATGTTTGGAATAAGGATTTGCAAATACACACTAATCAACAAGTTTAAGAGACTAACCTCAGATACTCATCAAACAATGTCAATTTGCATTAGAACATTAAGGACAAGACCTATGAAAGTTTTCAGGTTTCAATGAAAGATTTACTATGAACTTAGAAAGTTTAGAAAAGGACACACCATTTAAAATAGAGTATAAACATTTTTCCAACCCTGTATATCACTGATCGTTCTATATTGTTTTGGTCTAGGTCGCAGGGTATGCAGCAGGGGCTCCCACACTACACACCCTGCACCCAGACACTATACTTCAGTATCTCCTGAGTGCCATAGAAAGCACTGGGAAAATGGCACCACCCCCATCTTCACAGTGATTTCTGCAAGCTCAGTAGAGAAATCACAGGAAAAATGGCGCCACCAGAGACAATTATGCACGTGCATAGTGCCAGCGAGAGGAGAAGGCCCACACAGAGACTGCACATGGGCCCCCTCCTCTTGGGGCAAGGAAAAGGAAACCATATGCGTCTAACCAGGAAACAATTCAAAGATACAGGCGAGAGACACTCATTTGCTAGACAAGAGGAGCACGCTATGTTATATGAGAAGGGTATATGAGTAAACAGTTCTGGAACTTCAATTCTTTCACATCTAGGATGGCTCAGATGAATAGACCTGTCACCAAGAAGGCATAAAACTACTTTTATTGCATCCATATGGTTAGATATTATTCTAAAATTAAAAATGTTTGCCCAAAAAGGATTAAAATGCCACAAAGATTTTTGTTTTATATCTTCCTTCTCATTACGTCATCCAACAATTGCATGCAATAATGAGGTGTTGGCTTATTTACATTTACTATCTGGCTCAGCCAGCGTTGGCTCCTGTATCAGACGGCTGGACAGCTCCAAGGCACATTGTCATCCAATTAGATCATTAGTGCTTTGTCTTAAAACAGGCCAATACATTAGTGATGCACTAAATTACCGCGGTGTACGGCATTTTGTGTTTTATCCCAATCTTTCAGTCTGACAGTCCTTGTGTTCCATATAACTTACAGAATGATGGCTTTTAGCAGAAACAATTTTCACTGCATCTGGATCCCAGATGACCAGGTCACTGTCAGATCCCACTGCTATTCTCCCTTTCCTGGGGTAGAGGTTGAAGATCTTGGCAGCGTTGGTGCTGGTTACTGCAACAAACTGGTTTTCATCCATTTTGCCTGTAGCCTAAATGAAAGCAAAATATAGATTTTTCATGTTATCCAAGCACACTTCCTCTCTCACTTGTATGTGCACAAAGCTGCAGCTTACTGTAGGAGAAGAAATCAGACATTTGGAGAAAAAGAGTGGTGTAAACAAGAGGGAGAACTGAGAAAGCGAGTAGGTGGGTAGTCAGAGTGTCTGATGGGCTTCAGTGAAGAAGGGAGTCTTAAGGACTCATGGATGGTGTAGATGGGGGAAGAGGCTCGGGGTGAGGTAGTGAGTTCCATAGCAGTGTGGCAGCATGGGAGAAGTCTTGGATGCAGGAATGAGTAGTATGAACAGAAAATAGGTTGGAGATGTAGGGGGGAGGGGGGAGGAGAGAGAGAGAGAAGTGATTGAATGCTTTATATGTGAGGGCAAGAAGTTTAAACTGTACTCTGTGGTGGATAGGGAGCCAGTTTTCAGACATGGGAGACTGATGCAGAGCAGCAGCATTAAGGATAGATTAAAGTGGGAAAGGCAGGGCAGATGGAAGGAGGTTGCAGTAGTCCAGGATGAGAGATTTGGTACTATACATGGTAAGAAAAGAAGGATATGAGGATGAAGCCCAGACAGCACACTTATTTTAGAGGTTATCTCTACTCATATTTATTTATTTTTTTCCAAAGAAACCTACGGACATCTGCCAACCAAGTTCTTCATATCAGTCCAGTGTATTTAAAATACATATAGAATTTTGCCTGCAATAATATGCCTATGTACACTGTTGTGATGCTTACATACATATTAATGTCCTACTTGTATTCATTTTAAAATCAACAATGACCATTTAAACATTTATATTTTGAGTTTCCATTGAGACGTCTGCCCCATTCTTACCACTGCCTTGTCCCAGATGACAGACATTCTTTCTTCGATACCATTTGTCCCCTCAGGAATTAAGGTGAAGTTATCCTTTCCGATCGCCTTCTGTGCTGTGCTGAATGTAGTGTGTGCACTGCCAGACACCTGGAGATCACCACTGTGGAGACAGCACAATTGTCAGTTCAACCTCAGCTATAAATCCTGAAGTACAGTATTAGTAAACACAATATACAAAACTGGTTTTCATTTCTATGGACTGTGTTCCTATATTGTTGTAAGGGGACATATAATGGAAATCTCATTGCATCAGACAAGACAATGTGTCTAATTCAGGCCGCATCACAAACCTGATGCACCGGCATTTTTTGAGATTAGCAGTAAATCAGTCCAGCGGTCCAGTCACATTAACAGGCAGAGACATTCGCTAGGCGAGGGCGGCGATAGAGCATTTGCGGGGCGCTGCCGTGGAAATGGGGGCATGTCGGCAGCATTTTCGGAGCGGCTGCGTTTGACGACATCACGGCTCTAATCTAATAAATGGACGCGGGACTCCTGCTACCGCAGCCAGGCTGCGCTGACAGGAGGCTTCCATAGCTTCTGCGACCACGCTCTAATTGTGGCACGATCACAATTAGAGCGTGATCGCAGTTTGAGGGTGGCGGGTAGCATGCTGTGTGGCCTTGCCCTGTGATGGATATTCAATATCCACTTCAAAGCCTGATGTGCAGTGTGTTCAGGGATGCTCTTCTGCATACTACCACTGAGAGACATGATTATTGAGCTAGTGTTGTCCCCTTGGGGGTAATTCAGAGTTGATCGCAGCAGCAATTTTGTTAGCAGTTGGGCAAAACCATGTGCACTGCAGGTGGGTCAGATGTAACATGTGCAGAGAGAGTTAAATTTGGGTTGGGTGTAATCAAGCTGAAATCTAAATTGCAGTGGAAAAATAAAGCAGCCAGTATTTACCCTGCACAGAAACAAAATAACCCACCCAAATCTAACTCTCTCTGCACATGTTACATCTTCTCTCCCTGCAGTGCACATGGTTTTGCCCAATTGCTAACAAACTTGCTGCTGCGACCAACTCAGAATTACCCCCCTTGTCGGGTGCTATGCAATATAATACTGTTTATATAAAAGCAGACAGCGACTTGTGATCCAGATCAACTACTATGGTGTTAAAGCAGTTTGCCAAACTCCGCCACTACAGTCCAGGTTTTAAGGATACCCATGCTTGAGCACAGGTGACTTAAGCTGGGTACACACTAGACGATATATTGGATGATTTGTTGTTTTGAGGCAAATTGGAACAACAAATCGTCCAAATGATCTAGTGTGTACACACTAATGCACGCTCCTGTGTTCCTCGCATCTGCTGATCGACTTGCAGACAGGCAGATCAGGAGATATATCTTTAATGACAGCATGCTCCTGGATGTGGCCACTGAACGATATATCGCGCAATATATCATTCAGTGTGTACAGCAGACTAACATATCACTCCGATGGCCACAATGCAGGATAGTCTAGTGCAGTGATGGGGAACCTTTGGCACTCCAGCTGTTGTTGAACTATACATCCTAGCATGCCCTGCTGCAGTTTTAGCATGACCAAATAGCAAAACTGTAGCAGGGCATGCTGGGATGTGTAATTCAACAACAGCTGGAGTGCAAAGGGTCCCCCATCACTGGTCTAGTGTGTACTAAGCATAAATTAGTACCTCAATTCATTTGATTTAACCATCTGGACTCAAGCATGTATATCCATAAAACCTGTACTGTAATGGCGGATTTTGGGAAACTGTTAAAGAAAAGGAATGGCAAAATATACTTATGTTTCTGTAATAAAAACCATACAACTTGGTAATCTACCACACATTGGTGCTTACCCATATGGGCGCCATTTACAAGCGTGCAGTTTAGCAATTCACTAGGACGCAGTGATCGCACAGTTACATAGTGAATAACAAGTTGTAGTCTTGTGAATATTGATTCATCCCAAAAAATGTTCTTCTTAACCACTGTGCAATGCAAAGTGCATTTACAACACTTAGCACAAGATAAAACTAACCAAATCATCAGGATGCCTACCTCCAACAGTTTCCTTACAATCTTTCATTGACAACAATAATAACATACAACCACCAGGTGGCAGCAAAGAACCTCTGGTAAATTGTTTCACAATAAACATATTTGCGTGTACTACAACATTTCTGCAGCACAGACCAATGCCTGCAGCTGTATGGTATTCCCAACCAATGATAAAACCATGTGAATGGTCTACTGTCCAACAATAATATCATCTGCTATTCTCAGAGGAATGGTGTGACGGTCTGGTTTTTTTTTTGTTTCGTTTGTTTTACTGCAAATTGGATTGTGTAATGCTGTATATTTAGTTGCTGGCCACATTAACTTTAAAAAAGTTTACCATTAGTAGCAGCCAGTATTGTGAAAGCAAGAAAATAGATTTTAGGAAATACAAGCAGAGAAAGAATAATGAGGACAAAGAGGCGTATCTTGTCAGACAGAATGAGGCTAAGAAGGTAATCAGATCCATGTGCAAAGGGCACAAGCTGCAGAGAAGATGGCCCAGTCAGTGGGTAAGGGGGCAATGCCTTTTTATTTTTAGGTATAAGAGAAAAACAAAAGTAATAAGACGAGAGAGAGAGTCTTGTTGAGGGAGACAATGTAATAGATCTTAATTATTATTTTTGACCAGTATTCACTACTGCTAGAGAGGGGAAGGGGCCATAGTTTAGTTACAAGTATATTCATAAAAATGAGGTAGATACAAGTACATAGGACAAGGTCCTAACAGAACTCTCAATACTGAAAGTGGATAAATCAAAGGCAGCAGATTGGATAAATATCCAAGGATACTAAAAGCATACCTTCCAACAGGAGGGACAAAATGCTCTGTTCCTGGACTTCCTTCTTAAATTTATGATTGCATTCACCTGTGGTGACACACCTTCGTTATTAAGTAACCTGTTCAAAACAGGTGATGGCAATCCTAAATTAAGAGGGAAGTAAAGGGAACAGAGCATTTTGTCCCTTCTGGAATGAGTCATGTTGGCAGGGGTTGGGTTCAATATGCCGGCAGTCAAAATACTGACTGCAGCATCCCGATATTGAGAATCCCAACAGGGAAAAGGTAACTATCTAATGTCCAGAAACCCTCCCTTCCCGCAGCCTAAACTTAACCCTCATCCCCCTACAGCCTAACTCTAACCCCCCCCCCCGTTCCCGCAGCCTAACCCTAAACCCCCCCCGCCCCCAAGCCTAAACCTAATCCTCCCTCCCCGCAGCCTAACCCCACTGGAATGCAGTCGGGATTCCGGTGTCAGTATTTCGACTGCTGGATCCTGTTGGTAGGTATGCCGAGACAGCTTAAAGGGGTGCTAGTTACATCATTAACAGAATTATTTAACCAGTCACTAGCAACAGAAGTAATTTCAGAGGACTAAAAAAGAGTGAGTGTAGTTCCACTGCACAAAAGTGGAAGCAAGGTAGAGGCAAGTAACTACCAACCAATGAGCCTTGCATCAGTAGCAGGGAAATTGATGGAAAATAAGAATTTACTTACCGATAATTCTATTTCTCATAGTCCGTAGTGGATGCTGGGAACTCCGTAAGGACCATGGGGAATAGCGGCTCCGCAGGAGACTGGCCACAAAAGTAAAAGCTTTTAGGTCACCTGGTGTGCACTGGCTCCTCCCCCTATGACCCTCCTCCAAGCCTCAGTTAGGATACTGTGCCCGGACGAGCGTACATAATAAGGAAGGATCTTGAATCCCGGGTAAGACTCATACCAGCCACACCAATCACACCGTACAACTTGTGATCTGAACCCAGTTAACAGTATGATAAACGTAGGAGCCTCTGAAAAGATAGCTCACAACAATAAACAACCCGATTTTTGTAACAATAACTATATACAAGTATTGCAGACAATCCGCACTTGGGATGGGCGCCCAGCATCCACTACGGACTATGAGAAATAGAATTATCGGTAAGTAAATTTTTATTTTCGGACGTCCTAGTGGATGCTGGGAACTCCGTAAGGACCATGGGGATTATACCAAAGCTCCCAAACGGGCGGGAGAGTGCGGATGACTCTGCAGCACCGAATGAGAGAACTCCAGGTCCTCCTCAGCCAGGGTATCGAATTTGTAAAATTTAGCAAACGTGTTTGCCCCTGACCAAGTAGCTGCTCGGCAAAGTTGTAAAGCCGAGACCCCTCGGGCAGCCGCCCAAGATGAGCCCACTTTTCTTGTGGAATGGGCTTTTACAGATTTTGGCTGTGGCAGGCCTGCCACAGAATGTGCAAGCTGAATTGTACTACAAATCCAACGAGCAATTGTCTGCTTAGAAGCAGGAGCACCCAGCTTGTTGGGTGCATACAGGATAAACAGCGAGTCAGATTTTCTGACTCCAGCCGTCCTGGAAACATATATTTTCAGGGCCCTGACTACGTCCAGCAACTTGGAGTCCTCCAAGTCCCTAGTCGCCGCAGGTACCACAATAGGCTGGTTCATGTGAAACGCTGAAACCACCTTAGGGAGAAATTGAGGGCGAGTCCTCAGTTCTGCCCTGTCTGAATGAAAAATTAGGTAAGGGCTTTTATATGATAAAGCCGCCAATTTAGAGACACGCCTGGCTGAAGCCAGGGCTAACAGCATGACCACTTTCCATGTGAGATATTTCAATTCCACAGTGGTGAGTGGTTCAAACCAATGTGATTTTAGGAGACTCAACACTACATTGAGATCCCAAGGTGCCACTGGAGGCACAAAAGGAGGCTGTATATGCAGTACCCCTTTGACAAACGTCTGAACTTCAGGCACTGAAGCCAGTTCTTTTTGGAAGAAGATTGACAGGGCCGAAATTTGAACCTTAATGGACCCTAATTTTAGGCCCATAGATAGTCCTGTTTGCAGGAAATGCAGGAAACGACCCAGTTGAAATTCCTCTGTAGGGGCCTTCTTGGCCTCACACCACGCAATATATTTCCGCCAAATGCGGTGATAATGTTTTGCGGTTACATCCTTTCTGGCCTTGACCAGGGTAGGGATGACTTCATCTGGAATGCCTTTTTCCTTCAGGATCCGGCGTTCAACCTCCATGCCGTCAAACGCAGCCGCGGTAAGTCTTGAAACAGACAAGGTCCCTGCTGGAGCAGGTCCTTTCTGAGAGGTAGAGGCCACGGGTCCTCCGTGAGCATCTCTTGAAGTTCCGGGTACCAAGTCCTTCTTGGCCAATCCGGAGCCACGAGTATAGTTCTTACTCCTCTCCTTCTTATGATTCTCAGTACTTTGGGTATGAGAGGCAGAGGAGGGAACACATACACTGACTGGTACACCCACGGTGTTACCAGAGCATCCACCGCTATTGCCTGAGGGTCCCTTGACCTGGCGCAATATCTGTCTAGTTTCTTGTTGAGACGAGACGCCATCATGTCCACCTTTGGTTTTTCCCAACGGTTTACAATCACGTGGAAGACTTCTGGGTGAAGTCCCCACTCCCCCGGGTGGAGGTCGTGTCTGCTGAGGAAGTCTGCTTCCCAGTTGTCCACTCCCGGAATGAACACCGCTGACAGTGCTGTCACATGATTTTCCGCCCAGCGAAGAATTCTTGCAGCTTCTGCCATTGCCCTCCTGCTTCTTGTGCCGCCCTGTCTGTTTACGTGGGCGACTGCCGTGATGTTGTCCGATTGGATCAAAACCGACTGACCCTGAAGCAGAGGCCTTGCTTGACTTAGGGCATTGTAAATTGCCCTTAGTTCCAGGATATTTATGTGAAGAGACGTTTCCATGCTTGACCACAAGCCCTGGAAGTTTCTTCCCTGTGTGACTGCTCCCCAGCCTCTCAGGCTGGCATCCGTGGTCACCAGAATCCAGTCCTGAATGCCGAATCTGCGGCCCTCTAGAAGATGAGCACTCTGCAACCACCACAGGAGAGACACCCTTGTCCTTGGAGATAGGGTTATCCGCTGATGCATCTGAAGATGCGATCCGGACCATTTGTCCAGCAGATCCCACTGAAACGTTCTTGCATGGAATCTTCCGAATGGAATCGCTTCGTAAGAAGCCACCATCTTTCCCAGGACCCTTGTGCATTGATGCACTGACACTTGTCCTGGTTTCAGGAGGTTCCTGACTAGCTCGGATAACTCCCTGGCCTTCTCCTCCGGGAGAAACACCTTTTTCTGGACTGTGTCCAGAATCATCCCTAGGAACAGTAGACGTGTTGTTGGAATCAGCTGCGATTTTGGAATATTTAGAATCCACCCGTGCTGACGTAGCACCACCTGAGATAGTGCTACTCCGACCTCTAACTGTTCCCTGGACCTTGCCCTTATCAGGAGATCGTCCAAGTAAGGGATAATTAAGACGCCTTTTCTTCGAAGAAGAATCATCATTTCGGCCATTACCTTGGTAAAGACCCGTGGTGCCGTGGACAACCCAAACGGCAGCGTCTGAAACTGATAATGACAGTTCTGTACCACAAACCTGAGGTACCCTTGGTGAGAAGGGTAGATTGGGACATGGAGATAAGCATCTTTGATGTCCAGAGACACCATATAGTCCCCTTCTTCCAGGTTTGCTATCACTGCTCTGAGTGATTCCATCTTAAATTTGAACCTTTTTATGTAAGTGTTCAATGATTTTAGATTTAAAATCGGTCTCACCGAGCCGTCCGGCTTCGGTACCACAAACAGCGTGGAATAATACCCCTTTCCCTGTTGTAGGAGGGGTACCTTGATTATCACCTGCTGGGAATACAGCTTGTGAATAGCTTCCAATACTGCCTCCCTGTCGGAGGGAGACGTTGGTAGAGCAGACTTCAGGAACCGGCGAGGGGGAGACGTCTCGAATTCCAGTTTGTACCCCTGTGATACTACCTGCAGGATCCAGGGGTCCACTAGCGAGTGAGCCCACTGCGCGTTGAAATTTTTGAGACGGGCCCCCACCGTGCCTGAGTCCGCCTGTAAAGCCCCAGCGTCATGCTGAAGACTTGGCAGAAGCGGGGGAGGGCTTCTGATCCTGGGAAGAGGCTGCTTGCTGCAGTCTTTTTCCCCTTCCTCTGCCCCGGGGCAGAAATGAGTGGCCTTTTGCCCGCTTGCCCTTATGGGGACGAAAGGACTGAGTTTGAAAAGACGGTGTCTTTTTCTGCTGAGAGGTGACCTGGGGTAAAAAGGTGGATTTCCCAGCCGTGGCCACCAGGTCTGATAGACCGACCCCAAATAACTCCTCCCCTTTATACGGCAAAACTTCCATATGCCGTTTTGAATCCGCATCACCTGACCACTGTCGTGTCCATAAACTTCTTCTGGCAGAAATGGACAACGCACTTACTCTTGATGCCAGGGTGCAAATATCCCTCTGTGCATCTCGCATATATAGTAATGCATCCTTTAAATGCTCTATAGTCAATAATATACTGTCCCTATCCAGGGTATCAATATTTTCAGTCAGGGAATCCGACCAAGCCACTCCAGCACTGCACATCCAGGCTGAGGCGATTGCTGGTCGTAGTATAACACCAGTTTGTGTGTATATACCTTTTAGGATATTTTCCAGCTTTCTATCAGCTGGTTCCTTGAGGGCGGCCGTATCAGGAGACGGTAACGCCACTTGTTTTGATAAGCGTGTGAGCGCCTTATCTACCCTAGGGGGTGTTTCCCAACGCGCCCTAACCTCTGGCGGGAAAGGGTATAATGCCAATAATTTATTAGAAATCAGCAGTTTTTTATCGGGGGAAACCCACGCTTTGTCACACACCTCATTTAATTCATCTGATTCAGGAAAAACTATGGGTAGTTTTTTCACACCCCACATAATACCCTTTTTTGTGGTACTTGTAGTATCAGAAATGTTCAAAGCCTCCTTCATTGCCGTGATCATGTAACGTGTGGCCCTAGTGGACATTACGTTTGTCTCGTCACTGTCGACACTGGAGTCAGTATCCGTGTCTGGGTCTGTGTCGACCATCTGAGGTAACGGGCGCTTTAGAGCCCCTGACGGTGTTTGAGACGCCTGGACAGGCACTAACTGATTTGTCGGCTGTCTCATGTCGTCAACAGTTTTTTGCAAAGTGCTGACACTGTCACGTAATTCCTTCCATACGACCATCCAGTCAGGTGTCGACTCCCTAGGGGGTGACATCACTATTACAGGCAATTGCTCCGCCTCCACATCATTTTCCTCCTCATACATGTCGACACAATCGTACCGACACACAGCACACACACAGGGAATGCTCTGATAGAGGACAGGACCCCACGAGCCCTTTGGGGAGACAGAGGGAGAGTTTGCCAGCACACACCAGAGCGCTATATATATATATGCAGGGATAACCTTATATAAGTGTTTCTCCCTTCTATAGCTGCTATATATGTATTTTCTGCCAATTAGTGCCCCCCCTCTCTTGTTTTACCCTGATTCTGTAGCAGGACTGCAGGGGAGAGTCTGGGAGCCTTCCTTCCAGCGGAACTGTGAGGGAAAATGGCGCTTGTGTGCTGAGGAGATAGGCTCCGCCCCCTTCACGGCGGCCTTTTCTCCCGCTTTTTTTTTAGGAAAACTGGCAGGGGTGAAATGCATCCATATAGCCCAGGAGCTATATGTGATGTATTTCTTTAGCCATATAAGGTTTAAACATGTTTTATTGCGTCTCAGGGCGCTCCCCCCCCAGCGCCCTGCACCCTCAGTGACCGGAGTGTGAAGTGTGCTGAGAGCAATGACGCACAGCTGCAGTGCTGTGCGCTACCTTATTGAAGACAGGAACGTCTTCTGCCGCCGATTTTTCCGGACCTCTTCGCTCTTCTGGCTCTGTAAGGGGGCCGGCGGCGCGGCTCCGGGACCCATCCAGGCTGAACCTGTGATCGTCCCTCTGGAGCTAATGTCCAGTAGCCAAGAAGCCCAATCCACTCTGCAGTCAGGTGAGTTCGCTTCTTCTCCCCTTAGTCCCACGATGCAGTGAGCCTGTTGCCAGCAGGTCTCACTGAAAATAAAAAAACCTATTTAGAACTTTTACTCTAAGCAGCTCTGGAGAGCTACCTAGCATGCACCCTTCTCGGCCGGGCACAAAAATCTAACTGAGGCTTGGAGGAGGGTCATAGGGGGAGGAGCCAGTGCACACCAGGTGACCTAAAAGCTTTTACTTTTGTGCCCAGTCTCCTGCGGAGCCGCTATTCCCCATGGTCCTTACGGAGTTCCCAGCATCCACTAGGACGTCAGAGAAACACTCTTTAAATCCGTGCTTCCCAACCTCAGTCCTCAAGGCATAAAATCTTGGTTGCAGGATAGAAAACAGAATGTTGTAGTAAATGGAGAGGATTGACAGGAGGGAAATGTTACCAGTGGAGTGCCCCAGGAATCTGTACTTGGGCCAGTGCTCTTTATTATCTTTATTGGTGAGATTGCAAAATGGCATTAAAGGGAACATATGCCTTTTTGCAGATGACACAAAGGTATACAACAGGGTAGACACCATGGGGTATATTTACTAAGGTGTGAGGTTTTCAGAAGTGGAGATATTGTCCACAGCAACCAATGAGATTCCACTTAACATTTATCTAGCTGCTTCTAGAAGATAGATAGAATTGGATTGGTTGCTATGGGCAACATCACCAGTTCTAAAAAACTCCCACCTTAGTAAATTTACCCCCAGGAGGGGTAAAACAAATGATTGATGATCTAGGTAGCCTAGATGAATGGTCAAGAATGTGGCAACTACAGTTTAATGCCTAAAAATGCTAAATCATGCACTTGGGTCTCAAAAACCCAAAGGCTAAATATAGTATTAATGGCACTATAGTGGAAACTACTGCGGAGTAAAGGGATCTAGGAGTAACTATTTCAGGGAACTTAAAGGCAGGTAAGCAATGTGACAAATCAATGAGGAAGGTAAGTCAGATGCTTGGTTGCACTGGGCGAGGAATCAGCAGCAGAAAGAAGTAATAATGGCACTGTATACGTCACTGGTACGGCCTCATCTAGAATACTGTGTTCAGTTCTTGAGGTGGTATCTCCAGAAGGATATAAATACATTGGAGACTGTACAAAGAAGAGCAACTAAAATGGTGCATGGCCTACATCACAAAACATACCCAGAAAGACTAAAACATCTTATCTTGTATAATTTGTAGCAGAGAAGGGAGAGGGGGGACATGATACAAACTTTCAGATATAGGGTTTTAACAAGGTACAGGAGGGAAACATTAGAACACGAGGACATGCACGTGACACTTGAGGAAAAATTACTTTACAGAAAGGGTAGTGGACAAGTGGAATAGCCTCCCATCAGACAGTACAGTAATTTAAACATACTAGGGATAAACGTAAGGCTATCCTTACAAAGAACTAAGAACAAATAGGGTTTGTGGTGACTATAAGGTCAAAAAAGGGGCAGACTATGATTTAGTGCAATTTGTGCACGGTTTGCAAATAAGCTTTACTATTGTTCTGTACTAGAAATAAACTTCAGAGACAATAGTATATTGAAGAGAATGTCAAAATTAAATTTGTATTATGATCAAAGCCTGCAGTCATGCAACAATACGTTGCTCCTAAAGAGAGAATGTTAGATACACTAGTTTTGCAGGGAATGAGAGTACACCGATCACTAGATCCTATGCCTGCTGGTGCAGCTACATCATGTGACCAAGGATCAGACATGGCAGAGGCCTCTGGCACAGGTGCTCATACAGCATGCACAGAGATTGTCATACTGTACATTCCATTACATTGCTCTCAGTCTAACCTTTCATTTATACAGTTCAAAGTAGCCTACATTAAAGATGATTGTTCTACCAATATGAATATTTTTTTAGTATGCACCCGTTTCACCTAGCAGGGATACAGAAAGGTAAAGAATAGATGCACTGTTATGACCACTAGGCGGAAATGTGGTGGAGTTAGGTTACCTCATATAGAAAAGGACTAATTGGCTTCCCCCATGGTCAGCTAGTGCTTAGTATAAGGTTTATAAAAAATGCTAATATAAGTGGCACAAGGACAATACACCCCTCGATGTGTTACACCTTATATACTGTTAAATGTGAAGGTTTGGGAGAAGGGGTAAGTACTGTTTCCGGTACTAGCAATATATCCGCTTACCTTGCCAAAAGGGCGTTAATGTAGTCAGGGGTGGTGGGATCAGGGCTCAGGGGTGGTGAGGTCACAAAGGCGGCAGCTTTAGCCCAGTTCTTGCTCCAGTAGTGTGTTCCCTCTGTGCCCAAACTAGCTGTGATTGGTTCACCAAAAACAACATTACCTGAGAACAGAGATATAGAGGTGTCAGATATTGCATTACTGCAATGGCAATACCAGTGTAATGTATGAAAAGCAAAGTAAACTAAGCTAAACCATCATACTGCAGGGGAAGGAGGAGGTAGTTACATAGAAAACAGGATAAATCACTTAAAGTATCAAGTCATAAGTAGACAAACAGTTAAACGATCAGAGAGCACCTGAATGCCGCCTCTTATAAACTACCAATCAAAGGTTTTAGAACACCCCCATGTTTCCACTTTTTAAAGAAATTTACTGTTTAAGGTTTCAATGTATTTGAGATGGGAAAAAAATAATAATTAAATTGTGATTAATTAAATGTTATCTAAAATTTTCGACTCATAGTAGCCTGTTTGCAGATACAACCACCGATCACACTAGTGGCATTCTTCCTACAATGGATTCGCCAAATATTGTTTGTGAAGTTCCCAATACTGCTGCAGACGTTCCCACAAATGTGTTGCACATGTAGGTGGCTTTGCTTTCACCCTTATGTCCACTGCATTCCAAACCAGCTAAATGGGGTGTCAGTCTGGAGACTGTGCTGGCCATTCCATGATTTAAAGCCTCTAGTCTAGTCTTTTTCCTCAATACTGTAGGTAGTTCTGACATAGCCTGGAGGTATGTTGTGGGTCATTATCTTGCTGCAGGATAAACCGTTGACCAACTAGACATGGACTGGACAGTATTGCATGGCCCTGCAAAATTTGCAAGTCACCAACACTGGCATACTGCAAAACAGACCCAGACCATCACACTTCCTCCTCCATGTTTGACACTTGGTGTCACAGGGATTTAGGGGTCTATTTACTAAGCCTTGGCTGGCGATAAAGTGGACGGAGATAAAGTACCAGCCAACCAGCTCCTAACTGTCCTTTTGCAAACACAGCCTGTGACATGACAGTTAGGATCAGATTGGCTGGTACTTTATCTCAGTCCACTTTATCTCTCTCCAAGGCTTAGTAAATATTCACTAAGAGGCCACTTCCCGGCATTTTTTGTCTGAGATATGAAAGGGCAATGCTTTAAATAGTAAAACATGGGGTTTTGCTTTTAAAAGCATTGCCCTTTTAGATTTTGGGAAAAACATGCCGGGAAGTGATGGTTTAGTAAGCTGCTGTTTAGTAAATAAGCCAGGTACATTGGTTAAACATCCTTTTGTCTACTCAACTTCATATATAAACCCTGTGTGATGAGCCAAAATTTTCAGATTCAGTGGTCCATCAACCTCCTTCCAGTCTTCAATAGTCCGCTGGCTGTGTTTTATGGCCCAGAAAAAAATATGGTTATCCTTAAATCCTGGACTGTAATTATGTAGTTTGGGGAAACTCTGGCTTTTTTTCACCTCTAGTACTGTAGTTTACCACTTACCATTACACCAATTCGAGTTTTTCACCGGATTGAATTGCATTAATGTCAATCACTGGAAAATGGGGGTGTTCTACAACTTTTGACAGATAGTACAAATATACAGTCCATAGCTGCACTAGGGATTGACTATAGCTGTAGTAAATGAAATATAGATTCTAGTACAGTTAAAAACAAAATCAACTGGTTTACATAGTAATCATATACTGGACCCTTCAGATGAAGTAAACAGGCTTCTCATTCAGTGTTACTGTGTGCTTCTAACTCATTACATGGCATGAAGTGGTTACAGTGCTCTCTGTCATGTGCCACGCTGTGTGACTGGCGCTCCAGACCAAAAACACCACGAGTTGTACGTGACAACTATACAACACGAATTCAAATTAAAATATATTTCAGTTCAGAAAGCACAATAGAGTTGATTGAGATCTGTCTAATATGAAAGGACACACTCAATATACAAGCCAACAATCTGTAGGGGATATGATCACCATTATCGGAGTTATGGCAGGATGTGTTCTATTAGGTTTACTGGATTTCTGGATTATTTGATTGCCTATAGGAAGGGTTCTTATATCTCCCATAGCTAGTTTTGGCATTGGATCTCAATTTAAGAACAATTTGAAATCATTGGCTCTAAGCATTCTAAAATAAACAGGATTAACGGAACTAATAATTTTCACATGTTTTAGCATGCTACCACATACATGCAATCATGTACATCTACTACACAGAAGATTTTTTTCTGGTTGTGGATAACAACATATGCTTCCAAAAGATCACTGCACCTAACACACTAACTAGAGGCTGCCTAATATAAAATATACTGATAACATTCACAAATGTTCTGTTATCAGCCAGTTCAGTCTAAGGCTGTGTACACACAGCGCGATGCGCCGCACAGCCCAACATTGGCTTTTCAACGGGGCCGGAGTCCGGCTCCGCTGATACCGTCAGTGTTGGGCTGCCTGCACAGTCCATTTTTCCTTGCGATGCCGATCCCACGGGGCCGCGCATCGGCATCGCAAGGACTATACACGCGGTGCGATATGCACTATATTTTCTTACGATTTTGACTATATAGTCAAAATCGAAAGAAATATCGTACCATGTGTACACAGCCTAAGAGAGCCTCAAGGCTGATGTGCATAGGAGGAATGTTTCCCCCATGGCCACAACCTACTTACATAACGTATATACTTGGAAATGTTCTACATCAGACAATTTGTATTCTGTGTTTAGTGGTCCTATGTATACCATAAACTACTCACACAGCACGAGGATTTTAATAATATGCTATATTCCTGTATGGTTGTAATTCGCTGACATACAGCCAGTTTATTTGAACAAGAACAATGTGAACAGGAATAAATAAAATCTGACTTTGCTACATGCTAAAAAACAGATGTGCATAAAGCAGAGATGCTTTGCGAGATTAATATTCCAATATCTGCTGATCCAGGGCTAATGCGAGTAAAATGTTTCAGCTGCTTTTTTTATTACCTTTTATAAATAACTTTTCTTAGCTCATTGTGTGTTTATGTTCCCTAGAACATCACATTAATGAAACTGCATATTCCTGGTCCCCACTCTCTCCCATTGCTGGGGAATAAGGGGTAAGAGGCGCATGTGGAAGTAATATTTTTGTCTTATTGGGGCTGGATGTATTGACCTATAAAGTCACACCAGTCAAAAACTTACATACAGCTACTGCCAATTAATTTCAATAGAGGTCTTTACTCCGATACATTGGCAAGTTGGGGGAGCCAAGTGTTTCAATAAAGACAACTCCATCTGTATTTTGAGGGTTATTCTACTAACCTGACAATGGCCCTCATTCCGAGTTGATCGGTCGCAAGGCGAATTTAGCAGAGTTACACACGCTAAGCCGCCGCCTACTGGGAGTGAATCTTAGCTTCTTAAAATTGCGACCGATGTATTCGCAATATTGCGATTACTAACTACTTAGCAGTTTCAGAGTAGCTCCAGACTTACTCTGCCTGTGCGATCAGTTCAGTGCTTGTCGTTCCTGGTTGACGTCACAAACACACCCAGCGTTCGCCCAGGCACTCCCACCGTTTCTCCGGCCACTCCTGCGTTTTTTCCGGAAACGGTAGCGTTTTCAGCCACACGCCCCTGAAACGCCGTGTTTCCGCCCAGTAACACCCATTTCCTGTCAATCACATTACGATCGCCGGAGCGAAGAAAAAGCCGTGAGTAAAAATACTTTCTTCATAGTAAAGTTACTTGGCGCAGTCGCAGTGCGAACTTTGCGCATGCGTACTAAGCGGATTTTCACTGCGATGCGATGAAAAAGAACGAGCGAACAACTCGGAATGAGGGCCAATATTGTTCTACACTAACATGTATGCTACACTATGTAGACAAAAGTAATTGGACGTCAGTATTTTGTAGGTCCATGGCATGTTTTGCTATTCCGCCTTAAGTACAGTGTCCAACTGCTACACTTAAGAAGGTTGAGTGGGTCTAGAACACACCTGTCGCTCCAATTCATCCTAGAGGTTCTCAATGGGGCCAAGATCTGGATTCTGAGCTGGCCAGTCCATCTGGGTTACTGAATTTCTTGTATACCAGTCCAGCGTCGCCTTGGAAGCATGACATTGCGCAGCCTACAAAGATCCCCTTTTCAAACCCGGCTAGCCATTTCATTAGCAAATGATTTAATCAGGGTCCCTCTACACGTTTTATACCTTCATGAACATGTGTCTGCTACCGGAGCACAATATTTTACTTGCACGCATGGGTGGAGGGGTGGGGTCGTCCAATCACTTGTCTACATAGTTTAGTTTTTGAAAGATATACAAGTAACTATTGTACAGTTACTCATTTATAATAATGAAAATAGCCCCAAGTTAAGATTACTCTTAACTTCCTGCTGCACATGTTCAACTCATACAGGAATAACTTCTTACCAAAACGCCATTCCTGACTATCTCCACTCACATGTATTTTAGCAGCAGACTAGACTAAGAGATTTGAGTCATCACCTTTTTTCCTGGCTTGGGAGATGAGATCTACAGAGCTTTTGCTCATCACTTTGGTCACATATAGTGGACAGTTTGTTTGGCTTGCAATGGTTATGGCACGAAACACAGCCTCTGCTTCCAGCTGAAAGAACAAAGAGACACGGGACAATGAAGTACACTTAACGAGAAGATTCCGCATCATCCGCAAAACAGAAAACGATACCAGTTCCATACCTGCAGACAAACAATATTATGAAAAGGTGACAAATGGAACCATTACGCTTTGTGCACTCACAGTATGTCACAACAAAATTCTTTATTTGCCTTAGAAACAAATTATGTCACAATTTCCTTTTCTCATGTGTATAGCCAAATAATAATTCCTTCTTACATCAGCCAATTACAGAACGAACACATATGAAAAGCAAATAATTATTCTGAATCTGGAATAAACCAAATTTCCTTGCAACTTATATTATGCTTGGTAACTAATTCAAATTGATATTTAGGTTTAAAAAGGGTCACATGGTTAGTTTATGAAAATAAGATTTTACTCACCGGTAAATCTATTTCTCGTAGTCCGTAGTGGATGCTGGGAACTCCGAAAGGACCATGGGGAATAGCGGCTCCGCAGGAGACTGGGCACAACTAAAGAAAGCTTTTAGGTCACCTGGTGTGAACTGGCTCCTCCCACTATGACCCTCCTCCAAGCCTCAGTTAGGACACTGTGCCCGGACGAGCTGACATAATAAGAAAGGATTTTGAATCCCGGGTAAGACTCTTACCAGCCACACCAATCACACCGTATAACTCGTGATACTATACCCAGTTTAACAGTATGAAAAAACAACTGAGCCTCTCAACAGATGGCTCAACAATAACCCTTTAGTTAACAATAACTATGTACAAGTATTGCAGACAATCCGCACTTGGGACGGGCGCCCAGCAGTATTGCAGACAATCCGCACTTGGGACGGGCGCCCAGCATCCACTACGGACTACGAGAAATAGATTTACCGGTGAGTAAAATCTTATTTTCTCTGACGTCCTAGTGGATGCTGGGAACTCCGAAAGGACCATGGGGATTATACCAAAGCTCCCAAACGGGCGGGAGAGTGCGGATGACTCTGCAAAATTCTACAAATTTGATACCCTGGCTGAGGAGGACCTTGAGTTCTCTCATTCGGTGCTGCAAACGTGTTTGCCCCTGACCAAGTAGCAGCTCGGCAAAGTTGTAAAGCCGAGACCCCTCGGGCAGCCGCCCAAGATGAGCCCACCTTCCTTGTGGAATGGGCTTTTACTGATTTAGGATGCGGCAGTCCAGCCGCAGAATGCGCCAGCTGAATTGTGCTACAAATCCAGCGAGCAATAGTCTGCTTAGAAGCAGGAGCACCCAGCTTGTTGGGTGCATACAGGATAAATAGCGAGTCAGTTTTCCTGACTCCAGCCGTCCTGGAAACATAAATTTTCAAGGCCCTGACTACGTCCAGCAACTTGGAATCCTCCAAGTCCCTAGTAGCCGCAGGCACCACAATAGGTTGGTTCAAGTGAAAAGCTGATACCACCTTAGGGAGAAACTGGGGACGAGTCCTCAATTCTGCCCTATCCATATGGAAAATCAGATAAGGGCTTTTACATGACAAAGCTGCCAATTCTGACACACGCCTGGCCGAAGCCAAGGCCAATAACATGACCACTTTCCACGTGAGATATTTTAGATCCACGGTTTTAAGTGGCTCAAACCAATGTGATTTTAAGAAACTCAACACCACGTTGAGATCCCAAGGTGCCACTGGAGGCACAAACGGGGGCTGAATATGCAGCACTCCCTTCACAAACGTCTGAACTTCAGGTAGTGAAGCCAGTTCTTTCTGGAAGAAAATCGACAGAGCCGAGATCTGTACCTTAATGGAGCCTAATTTCAGGCCCATAGTCACTCCTGCTTGTAGGAAATGCAGAAATCGACCTAGTTGAAATTCCTCTGTTGGGGCCTTTTTGGCCTCACACCAAGCAACATATTTCCGCCATATGCGGTGATAATGCTTTGCAGTTACATCTTTCCTGGCTTTAATCAGCGTAGGAATGACCTCTTCTGGAATGCCCTTTTCCTTCAGGATCCGGCGTTCAACCGCCATGCCGTCAAACGCAGCCGCGGTAAGTCTTGGAACAGACAGGGCCCCTGCTGCAGCAGGTCCTGTCTGAGCGGCAGAGGCCATGGGTCCTCTGAGATCATCTCTTGAAGTTCCGGGTACCACGCTCGTCTTGGCCAATCCGGAACCACGAGTATTGTTCTTACTCCTCGTTTTCTTATTATTCTCAGTACCCTTGGTATGAGAGGCAGAGGAGGGAACACATAAACTGACTGGTACACCCACGGTGTCACTAGAGCGTCCACAGCTATCGCCTGAGGGTCCCTTGACCTGGCGCAATAGCGCTCTAGTTTTTTGTTTAGGCGGGACGCCATCATGTCCGCCTGTGGACGTTCCCATCGATTTACAATCAGCGTGAAGACTTCTGGATGAAGTCCCCACTCTCCCGGGTGGAGGTCGTGCCTGCTGAGAAAGTCTGCTTCCCAGTTGTCCACTCCCGGAATGAACACTGCTGACAGTGCTAGTACGTGATTTTCCGCCCATCGGAGAATCCTTGTGGCTTCTGCCATTGCCATCCTGCTTCTTGTGCCGCTCTGTCGATTTACATGGGCGACTGCCGTGATGTTGTCTGACTGGATCAGTACCGGCTGGTGTAGAAGCAGGGATTTTGCCTGACTTAGGGCGTTGTAAATGGCCCTTAGTTCCAGAATATTTATGTGTAGGGAAGTCTCCTGACTCGACTATAGTCCTTGGAAGTTTCTTCCCTGTGTGACTGCCCCCCAGCCTCGAAGGCTGGCATCCGTGGTCACCAGGACCCAGTCCTGTATGCCGAATCTGCGGCCCTCTAGAAGATGAGCACTCTGCAGCCACCACAGCAGAGACACCCTGGTTCTTGGAGACAGCGTTATTAAGCGATGCATCTGAAGATGCGATCCGGACCATTGGTCCAACAGGTCCCACTGAAAGATTCTGGCATGGAACCTGCCGAAAGGAATTGCTTCGTAAGAAGCCACCATCTTTCCCAGGACCCGCGTGCAGTGATGCACCGATACCTGTTTCGGTTTCAGGAGGTCTCTGACTAGAGATGACAGCTCCTTGGCTTTCTCCTCCGGGAGAAACACTTTTTTCTGGACTGTGTCCAGAATCATACCCAGGAACAGTAGACGTGTCGTCGGAACCAGCTGTGATTTTGGAATATTCAGAATCCAACCGTGCTGGTGTAGTACCTCCTGAGATAGTGCTACTCCCACCAACAACTGCTCCTTGGACCTCGCCTTTATTAGGAGATCGTCCAAGTACGGGATAATTAAAACTCCCTTTCTTCGAAGTAGTATCATCATTTCCGCCATTACTTTGGTAAACACCCTCGGTGCCGTGGAGAGTCCAAACGGCAGCGTCTGGAATTGGTAATGGCAATCCTGTACCACAAATCTGAGGTACTCCTGGTGAGGATAGTAAATGGGGACATGCAGGTAAGCATCCTTGATGTCCAGGGATACCATGTAATCCCCCTCGTCCAGGCTTGCAATAACCGCCCTGAGCGATTCCATCTTGAACTTGAATTTTTTTATGTATGTGTTCAAGGATTTCAAATTTAAAATGGGTCTCACCGAACCGTCCGGTTTCGGTACCACAAACAGTGTGGAATAGTAACCCCGTCCTTGTTGAAGTAGGGGCACCTTGACTATCACCTGCTGGGAATACAGCTTGTGAATTGCCTCTAGCACAGCCTCCCTGCCTGAGGGAGTTGTCGGCAAGGCAGATTTTAGGAACCGGTGGGGTGGAGACGCCTCGAATTCCAGTTTGTACCCTTGAGATACTATTTGCAGGATCCAGGGATCCACCTGTGAGCGAGCCCACTGATCGCTGAAATTTTTGAGGCGGCCCCCCACCGTACCTGGCTCCGCCTGTGGAGCCCCACCGTCATGCGGCGGACTTGGAAGAAGCGGGGGAGGACTTTTGCTCCTGGGAACCTGCTGTTTGTTGCAGCCTTTTTCCCCTACCTCTGTCTCTGGACAGAAAGGACCCGCCTTTTCCACGCCTGTTTTTCTGAGTCCGAAAGGACTGTACCTGATAAAACGGCGCCTTTTTAGGCTGTGAGGGAACATGGGGTAAAAATGCTGACTTCCCAGCAGTTGCTGTGGAAACTAGGTCCGAGAGACCATCCCCGAATAACTCCTCACCCTTATAAGGCAAAACTTCCATGTGCCTTTTTGAATCTGCATCCCCTGTCCACTGGCGAGTCCATAAGCCTCTCCTAGCAGAAATGGACAGTGCACTTATTTTAGATGCCAGCCGGCAGATCTCCCTCTGTGCATCTCTCATGTATAAGACTGAGTCTTTTATATGCTCTATGGTTAGCAGAATAGTGTCCCTGTCTAGGGTGTCAATATTTTCTGACAGGGAATCTGACCACGCAGCGGCAGCACTGCACATCCATGCTGACGCAATAGCTGGTCTAAGTATAATGCCTGAGTGTGTATATACAGACTTCAGGATCGCCTCCTGCTTTCTATCAGCAGGTTCCTTGAGGGCGGCCGTATCCGGAGACGGTAGTGCCACCTTTTTAGACAAACGTGTGAGCGCTTTATCCACCCTAGGTGGTGTCTCCCAACGTGACCTATCCTCTGGCGGGAAAGGGAACGCCATTAGTAACTTCTTAGAGATTACCAATCTTTTATCAGGGAAAGCCCACGCTTCTTCACACACTTCATTTAATTCTTCTGATGGGGGAAAAACTACGGGTAGTTTTTTCTCCCCAAACATAATACCCTTTTTAGTGGTACCCGGGTTTATATCAGAAATTTGTAACACCTCTTTCATTGCTTCAATCATGCAACGAATGGCCTTAGTGGACATTAGACTAGACTCATCGTCGTCGACACTGGTGTCAGTATCCGTGTCGACATCCGCGTCTGCCATCTGAGGTAGCGGGCGTTTTAGAGACCCCGATGGCCTTTGAGACGCCTGGACAGGCACGAGCTGAGAAGCCGGCTGTCCCGCATTTGGCATGCCGTCAAATTTTTTGTGTAAGGAGTCGACACGTGCACGCAATTCCTTCCATAAGTCCATCCACTCAGGTGTCTGCCCCGCAGAGGGTGACATCCCTTCTATAGGCATCTGCTCAGCCTCCACATCATTATCCTCATCAAACATGTCGACACAGCCGTACAGACACACCGCACACACACAGGGAATGCTCTAACAGAGGACAGGACCCACAAAAGCCCTTTGGGGAGACAGAGTGAGAGTATGCCAGCACACACCAGAACGCTATATAATGCAGGGACTAACTGAATTATGTCCCCTATAGCTGCTGTTATATTTACTGCGCCTAAATTTAGTGCCCCCCCTCTATTTTTTACCCTTTTCTGTAGTGTAGACTGCAGGGGAGAGCCTGAGAGCTTCCTTCCAGCGGAGCTGTAAGGGAGAAATGGTGCCAGTGTGCTGAAGGAGATAGCTCCGCCACTTTTTCGCGGACTATTCTCCCACTTTTTTATGGATTCTGGCAGGGGTAATTATCACATATATAGCCTCTGGGGCTATATATTGTGGTATTTTTGCCAGCCAAGGTCTTTTTATTGCTGCTCAGGGCGCCCCCCCCCTAGCGCCCTGCACCCTCAGTGACCGGAGTGTGAAGTGTGTATGAGGAGCAATGGCGCACAGCTGCAGTGCTGTGCGCTACCTTGGTGAAGACTGATGTCTTCTGCCGCCGATTTTCCGGACCTCTTCTTACTTCTGGCTCTGTAAGGGGGACGGCGGCGCGGCTCCGGGACCGAACACCAAGGCCAGTTCCATGCGGTCGGTCCCTCTGGAGCTAATGGTGTCCAGTAGCCTAAGAAGCCCAAGCTAGCTGCAAGCAGGTAGGTTCGCTTCTTCTCCCCTTAGTCCCTCGCTGCAGTGAGCCTGTTGCCAGCAGGTCTCACTGTAAAATAAAAAACCTAATTATATACTTTCTTTCTAGAAGCTCAGGAGAGCCCCTAGTCTGCATCCAACCTCGGCCGGGCACAAAATCTAACTGAGGCTTGGAGGAGGGTCATAGTGGGAGGAGCCAGTGCACACCAGGTGACCTAAAAGCTTTCTTTAGTTGTGCCCAGTCTCCTGCGGAGCCGCTATTCCCCATGGTCCTTTCGGAGTTCCCAGCATCCACTAGGACGTCAGAGAAAATACCTTTTACTTGCATTGTGAAACAATATGACCATCTGAAAATTGATGGATTGTACATGAACAGAGTTTACTAACAAGGTTATTATTCAGTAAGTACAGTTTTCATAAATTGAATTTTAAATATTGGGTTACTCATTTCTGTATAATTATCTAAGAGAACACCCTGCACAAGATCTCTAACCCTCAATATACAGACAGGCAGGACATGACAGCACTCTCTACAGAACAGTAAGTACAGAAGTGTGACTGAGAAGGGGGATGATACACGACGTATATGTACGATACACTGATGTGTAGCCTGCTGGTGCAGGAGACATAAGTAGCAGGATAATGAATGCAAATACACGTAGGAAAAAAGGTGTACGCTACCTTAGGATTAAATAAAGAGTTAATAAAACAATATAAAAATAAATAAAAAAATCAGTTTATTTTTAAGTATTGGTTTAAAAAATATTACTGCTATGTCATGGCTGTCTACCTGGTTGCTGGTTCATTTCTTCCTAATGGTCCCATCACCTGCGAGAACCTCTGTAGACTCCGTACTATGAAGTATATTTAGATGCCACAACACCTCTGAACAGGAGCAGCCTTACATGTGGGTTAGGGCCATTGGAAATCATACCAGTTTTTGTTCATTGTACTGATACAGTCTATAGTCCCTCCTAGTATGACACCATTTCCACCAATTTAATCCTAAGCACAAAACGGTGTACTAAATATCGTACCATCAAGGGATGTCTAATCACATCAAACATATACAGGGGTATAATATTTAGAATGGTACATAGACTGCCCTCACATGGCTAACAGCTTAACTGAAAATCCTACTTCGACTCATGTCACACCCCAAGCATGTTATACAGTCTTGAGCAATGGTATAATGGACAGCAATTAGTTCAGCAGGGTTGCTTCCTTAATTTGGCCATGAAGTATATTCTTCCACATTAAGTGCAGCTGGTATGCAGATGGCTCAGCCTTATGTAAACCATATCATCTATGAATCTGTTTCCAATCAGTACCTTGTACCCCCCTTCACATCATCTCTGTTGCAGTGTGAGCTTTTTATGGCTTTAGCCTGTGAACATGCAGCTAGGCTGTCTCTCACTCATTGCATTGCAACTAGTAAAGACTTCACGCTTAAGGATCTAGAATTCCTGACAAATGCAATTCTAAATTGTTCAAAAAGAAACAAAACACACTTCCTGTCAGTTGCAGAGTGTGGGCGTCACACGGCAGTGCTCCGTGTGCACATCTTTTCCTCATTACATGGAACTTCCTCTCCTATCACTAAAATAAACATTACACTATAGAACTGGCACCCAACCAAACACTGTCATAGACATGAAAATATTCTCTATTATATGATCCAACTGTCATTTTCTTCTTCTTAAATCTGTATACTAGGGTATTGAACTTTGTTTTTTTATACCTATGCATGCGCTGAGTGACTTTCTGCCTACTTCTATACATTTACCCATTTGTATACACTTCTGCTTCCTATTTACTTTATCCTTAATGGAAGAGCTGACTTTAATGTACAGCATGGCTGGTGTATAACAGGCTTCCAAAGACATGCTTATCTTCTGACATTAACGATTTCCTTCTGCTTGATTAGCAATCAGCACTGGAGATAAACAGAACAAACTTGCTTAGGTTCCATAAAGACAGGAAAAGTCTTACAATAATAAGATAATAGCCTACCGCTTCTGACTGTGTAACTTTTACGTTTCTAACATATAGTGCATAGGACATTATATTTTTCTTTCACGCCATTAGTAAGTTTTGCTTTCTATAGTGCACCAAGTGGTAGAACTCACTAGTATGTCACTAATTGCCATTATGTGGAATTTATTCTATTTTTAGGGCTAGCAATTTAAATGAACTCCCTATAGCAGAACAAAATGAAATTATACTTTTGAGGCAACATGAAAATAAAATATACAGGTATTTTTAGCAAGATTACAACATTTCCATGTGGTTTTATATTGATAGTATTAAAGATGGAGGTGGAATGGATGCCATTGCAGGGGGTGTAGCTGCTATGGGACCCGGAGTGGAGGCATGCCACAGCAATGCTGGCCCACCCTCCCAAAAGCCTAGAGAGGATGTACTGACACTGCCAGGCCCTACACCTCAAACTCTGCTCTGGGGCCAGCGATGACCTTTCTCATGCCTACCAAATGTAAATGCAATAGCATTGGGCCATAATTCATTTACACATATGAACAGTGCTGATGTAGGTAACATTCCTGTCACCAACTCAGACATGCACAGCATTAGCCAGGCTAAATGTCCTTGCTTCCTTTTTTGCCCCCTGTACTTCCAGCTTCCTGCCTGCATACCTCCCAACTGTCTCAATTCCCGCAGGACAGTCATGCTATTCGGACACCGTCCTGCTGTCCCACAAGCAGGCTGCAGTGTCCCGCCTGCTCGAGGGGGGAGGAGGAGTGGAGGGGGGGGGGGGAGGGGGAGTGGAGGGGAGGGGGGGGGGGGGGGAGTTGGGGGAGCCCTAGTTCACTTGCTGCTCTCCAAACAGTGAGAAATCCCTGAATAGATGCTGTGCGCCTAAGGCATGCAAAGGTCACGACATATGGACCTTAAAAGTTGGGAAGTGTGTGCGTGCCTGTACATCCAGCTTCCTGTCTGTACATTAAGAAATGTGAAAGTATTGCATGGCACTGGAGGGAAATGAGGGGCAGATGTATGAACCTGGAGAAGGCATAACGAAGTGATAAACCAGTGATATGTGCAAGGTGATAAACGAACCAGCCAATCAGCTCCAATATGAAAATTAACAGTTAGGAGCTGATTGGCTGGTGCATTATCACCTTGCACATATCACTGGTTTATCACTTCCTTATGCCGTTCTCCAGGTTAATACATCTGCCCCTGAATGCTAACAGGTCTGCTTTTGCTTCAGCAGGCCCATAAAACTGATCCATAAAGTACTATGCCCAGCAATTAAGATTGATGACCAAATATTTTCAAACAGCCAATCAGGAATAAGTCCATTTTCTATCTCAGGTGATCCAATTAAGAGGAAATAAAAATGAATATTCCAATTATTTTAATAGACACTTTTTTTTGCATGGACTTACCTCTTCTGGGCGGCTCAACACGTGACCCTCTGGTCCTGTAATCCCCATTTCTAACATTCTATGTTGCTCCTAAAAAATAAATGTAAAATAAAAATATGTCATAACAGGTTTTTATTTATGCTTAAACGTAATCAATAATAAAATGCATACAACTAGCAATGACTGTTGTGTACTTTATTTATTGTTATTGTGGCATGTAATAAAACTCTGCCTTTTGTTGTGCTATCCTGTGATGTAAATAAAGAATTTATTTTAAAAAACAAACAAAAAAAACACCACAACAACTTTACATAAAACTTTACAAAAGCAGAACAATTTTTATATATTGATAACATTGTATACAATATCATATTCCAAATAGAAAAACTGATGCTTTATGCCAAACCCCATCTCCCAAGACTGCACACCCAAACTGTGAGGAATAGTCCCAAATTGCAACCATTGGCACTTTCCACCATTTGATACATAGTAATCAGAATGATCTACAAAGTTTTGCTCTGCTGAACCTACCACATACCCTGAGCGAGGCACAGGAACCTAGTTGCCCTGGTTACAATGCAGCAATCAAATGGATTGCTGTTAGTTGTATTGATCTATGTTATTGCCTAGCTAATCAGTACCAGTCACCCATAAATTTAAGGGGTGTGGTGTGCAAGGTCGAAAGTTATTAGGTCGATAGTGTCTAAAAGCTCGACATGCAGAAAGTAGACACTGACAAAAGGTCGACACAGGAAAGGCCGACATATGAAAATGTCAACATGAGTTATTTAATTTTGCGGTCATTTCCTCTGTATTAGCACATGGAACCCCAATATGTGTACCACTTTGTTTGCCATGTTTCAGGCAAGATGCCTCACTGCGTTCGGCACTGGTTACAATTTGTAGTCCATGTGGATGGTTACAAAAAGAAAATTAATTTAAACCTTTTGCTGTGTCGACCATTGTCATGTCGACCTTTTGACAAAGTCGACCTAATGCATGAAGACCATACGGTGTCAACCTAGTAACTGTCTACAATTATCTGGATCCCAAATTTAAGAAGGTGGCATCACACACAGTCCAAATTACGAATATTTTGCTGCTGCCAAGTTGGCAGTGTCAGAGGTCAATTTATTAAGCCTTGGAGAGAGATAAAGAGGAGAGAGATAAAGTACCAACCAACCAGCTCTTGTAATTTATCAAACACAGCCTGTAACATGGCAGTTAGAAGCTGATTGTCTGGTACTTTATCTCTCTCCGCGGCTTAGTAAACAGACCCCAAAATCAAAATATGTGTTTGTTTTTTTACAGGGACTATTATGCACAGTCTGAGGCAACAATTCTAATCTTCGTAGAAGATATTTTCTCCCTTCTCTAGGAAACTGCTGCATGTTTCTAGCTCACTGGCTTCATCTTCTCCATTCTGCACTTCTGACCTCTCACTAACATTTTGTATTAATTAGGGACAGATGAACCAGAGCCAACAACTGCAGTTTAGAGGTTTGGAAAGGATTCTGGTTACGTTTCCATAGACATTAAGGCAACTCAGCCAAAACTCCTTTCATCAGTACAATCTCTTGTTCTGAAAGATTCTGAGAGCACTTTGCAGGAACTCTCAATATCCAAATGGTCATAGCTAGTCCCCAAACATACACAGAGTTCACGGACACTTCCAGGACTTGCATTTTATCAAAGCAAAGAAGACTGCAAACAAATACACCATAAATAATACATTTTACTTTATGTAAATGGATAGAATTACGAAACAAAAATAAAACTTCCAAAGAACTGAAAAGAAGTTTGAGTTTTCATAGACACAATCTCCAGGATATTTAGAGAACATAGAAAAAAATGGATTTGCCCAGATTCTGGTCATCAATATCCCTATGGTATTAGCAAATGCTGGATAGCTATTAATGTAATTGTGCTAATTACAGCCGTTGACAACCTTTTGACCAAGGGCGTAGCAGCCATAGGTGCAGGCAGTGCAGCTGCTATGGGGCCCAGAGCTAAGAGGGGCCCAACATCGATATCAAAGTTACACGTGTTGTATACATCTTTCACCATTGTGTGGCACATAGAGGCCTTTACAATTGTTTGCCTTGTGGCCTACAATATTTCTTGTTATGCCCCTGTACCTGCTCATTTTAATGTGGTATATAAATGAACAGAAGGGCTTTATAATGTTACATAATATGAACTGGGGCACTGTGATGTGTCACAATATGAAGTGGAGGCACTCTAGTGTGCCATAAACTGGGGGCACTGTAATATGACAATGTAAACTGGGGACACGGTCATAATGTAAATTGGGGTACACTGCTGCATATTATGTACTGGCAGCCCTAAAACGTGACATAACGTGAACTAGGGCACTATTATGGTTTATAAAATAAACTAGGGCACTATTATGGTTTATAAAATAAACTAGGGCACTATTATGGGGCATAAAATTAACAACTGCTGTGGAGTGGTGTCTCTCTAGAAGCACTGTGAAAGAGGCCCCTTCAAATGTTGCTATGGGGCCCACAAAGTTCTGGCTACGCCCCCGATTTTGACATCCACTTCTTAAATAGTCTACTCTCTATGTTCAGCAAATATAGGAGATTCCCAATGAAGAGCTTACTTGCTGGTATTGCTCACTTGCACTGCAGGTAAAACTAGCACAACAAAGCCATCCATATTTCCACAGAACTCTACAAAAGTACTATGGGCCTGACTCTGATTTGTACACAAACCCAATGGGTTACATTCAAATCTGATGGTTAGTGGTCTGCGCATGTGCAGAGCAGGTTTTACGATATAGCTCGCTCCCACGTAGCCGCAGCAGGATGGACATGCTTTTGCGTTGGGAGGGGCGCACGTGACCAAGACTGTTTTCCCTGCTGCTGTGCAGTGCCATACAGTTGGAATCAGGCCCTATGTACGGACTCGGGGCCTGATACAGGGATGGTTGGTAATGCAGCCGCTCTCTCAAATAGCAGTTACAGATATATGCAAATGCTAATCTCAGCCTTTCCCTTTGTGCTCCACTGTGTGATAGAGTGCACGAGCGCTGAGACGCCCACTCCATCCAGTTGCGATGGAGACTGTTAACACTCCAACACTGACGCAACATTAGTAGCCAACTAGCACCATCGGCATTGCTACTCTCCTCAAATCTAACTTCGCATGGCCTCTGAAGCAGTGGATTTATGGTTGGTAGCTCAGCATTCCCAGACACTCTTGTGTCTCACACATATAGCAGTCATGAGGTGGCTCCTTTTTTCATTCACTTTAGGACACCTCCCAGCCTCCACCATGAAACCCCTTCTTAAGTGTGGGCGGTGACATATGCAACTGCAAACCATCGGGCACTTGGGTTGTTGGGTTGACGCGTATATGCAGTAAGGGTTTCCAGGACTTTGTGCAAATGAACAGTACCAAAAAGTCACTCATCTGCAGAAATATTGACACTGCGTCCATCTCTGATTCAGGGCTCAGCTCTCATAGCCATGCAGATAGCTGGGCTTATACATTCAGATAACTGGGAGGGTGAGCACAGAGTGAATAACCTCTGTAATGTTATTCAGCAAGGGGTTTATAGGCAGCTACTGTATGCAGCACAAGATACAGCAGTCTTGGTCACACCATCACGACTTGATGGAAGACCCGCCGTTGTGCTGGCAGAGTAGCCGAACCAGGTAAGCATATATACGTACCGATTGGCCGCTTGATGTGTTAATCTCGCATCACAGCTGGGCGGGAATTTGAATTTGCCTGCCCAGCTGTGACGTCAGCCCCTGCGGCACGTGTCCTACCCATACATACATCGGCCATCGGTTGTGCAGCACAGCCAACACGATATGTCTGAACTACGTCGTTCACAGACATATCGTTTGCATACACCTGCCAACCCACTAGCTAAACACTGAACGGCCGATAGGTCACTAGTGTGTACCCAACTTTAGGCATTATTTCTCTCAACTGTATGGTGTTATTGGTTAAATAAATCATTAATTGTTCTGTGTGTGGTTGGTATTTTTTGGTACCTTTAAAACTATGGTCACAGTAGCATTTATAAAGGCTGTGGCACATTCAGAATGCAGAGTTTAGTTACAAATGACATTTCTTTACCTCAGATCTGTGAATACACACAGCAGCTAGTGTCCCAGTGTAGTAGGGAAACCATGTTACACATAGAAAGCTGTATGTGCATAGCCTAGCTGCAGACTTCAAAAATACAAGTAGACACTAACCAGGATCTGTATAGGTAATTATGTATTTAAGTAAATATTTCCCTACAGGAACGCAGCCAGTTCCATCATTAATTTAAATGAATCATCCTCCACATTTTCATTTTTCTTTCACTATAGGGTAAATCACAAAGGTCTTTCTACAGGCCCCCTGCAAATGGTATTCTGGCCCTATATGAACATATAGGAAGTGTAGGTATTTCCTACTGTTGCTGCCACTTACCTGGGCAATGATGTCGCCATTTTCAGCATGAACCTGAGCAATTGCCCCGAGACCTCCCAGGAATGTGAATATCTCATAGAGCTGTAATACACAACATTAGTATGTCAGCCTTGATAACATCTGCATGTTCATTACAAATTGCTGAACCTCTGGCGGCTGTATGACAGCTATGACGCGGGTGTATGAATAAATGAAGTTTAACAGAAGTGACACAGGTCTACATTATTGGTTCAAAACTTGTAAACACATTGTAATTCACAAGATCAGGGCCTGGCGTCCAACAGACACAGGCTGAAAGGAGGAACAAAAAGTCAATTTCATCTGGATCTGTGCCCAGAAAGGAAGGAAACCGAAAAATATCATTTACCTCAGTGTTGGACATCTGATACAAATCTTTATAGGCCATGTAGACCATGAAAGAGTTAACACCTGGGAAGCAAAGAAGAAAAATGGAAAGTCAGGCACAGATTTTTCCTCTCTTATAACACAGGGACATGCGATAATTATTACACTCCTGTGGAATGAGAGGAGTTGGCTGGAGATGCTGAACATGTAAGGAAAGGCCTTGTTTGGCATCGCTTGCAGAGAAACAGTGCTAAGGTAGGAGATATATCCCAGATTTAATGTTCCGGGACACTAATAAATAAACTCAAATGTGAAATGTCCTCACTAAAAGTGTGCTTAAAATAACACATTTATGACAGAACGTATAAGTCATTTTCACCTCCTTAGCTACGAGAGTGATATGGTTAGAAACGGGATGCCTGGGCACAGTGACAAGGAAAAACACAGGTTCATTCACTCACTACAGACTGCTACTGCGAAGGAGACATTTAACCTATTATTATGGGCTTGGCCCACTCTGTCTCTAGCATGACAGAGCCCGAGCGCTGAGAAGAAGTGTCAAAATATGCAAGTGGTGCAACGTCTAGACCTCTAATCCCGAACACACTGTTCCTGACACAGTCACTGGAAATGTAGGTGTCTTGGTATAGAAGTAACAGAAGTACTTCTTGCTAAATAAAATAGAAAAACCCTTGAACGTGAAGGACAGAAGCTGCTGATAAAGCAAATTATGACTTCATTAAAAAGTGTTATGTTGACCCTGACCTCTATAACAACTCCCTTCTAATTAGAGGTGTGCGGTTCAGATTTACTCGGATCTCAAAAACTGCATCTTATTGGCTATCCAGCTGTCATGTGTTTTGGTAAGCCAAATTGGCCAATAAGAAAAATAGAGATAAATCTGAACTTGCGGTAGTTCAGCGTTAAGAGCCGCGTAAATGCAAACCTGCCATCTCTACTTCTAATTAAGCCAAATTAATTTTTTTAAATATTGTTTTGTTTTATTGAAGCATAAAAATAACCCAAAGACATTATTCAGATACTGGCAAAGCAATACATAACCAAAATAAATGACAGGAGTCTAAGACAATATCAAGAATAAGAAATATTAAGATGAAGGAATCATTTTACCAAACTGTGCACACCATAGAAAAAAAACAAGAAGAACTGGGTCCATTATCACATGCCTACTGAAGAGAGATTGGGGGACCACGTAGATAGGTACGAGTCTCATACCAAAGAGCGTTACAAAAGCAACAAAGTACTGGCTCCTTTGTAGAAAGGGGAAGAACCTCTATGAAACCTTCCTATATGGCAAAGACATTTTTACTACAGGCCTCTATCTGGAGAGATGCCTCTAATCAATCCATATGAAGAATTAAAAAAAGCTTTTCCTTAAATAATTCAAGAGTTGGTGGGGAACTTTGGATCCATATGTGTAGGATAGTTTTACAAGCAGCCAATGAAACTGCTAATAATAAATAAGATTTTAAACCTACCAGTAAATCTATTTCTCCTAGTCCGTAGAGGATGCTGGGGACTCCGTAAGGACCATGGGGTATAGACGGGCTCCGCAGGAGACATGGGCACCTAAAAATAACTTTTAGTATGGGTGTGCACTGGCTCCTCCCTCTATGCCCCTCCTCCAGACCTCAGCTAGAGAACTGTGCCCAGAGGAGATGGACAATACGAGGAAAGGATTTTGTAAATCTAAGGGCAAGATTCATACCAGCCCACACCAATCATACCATATAACCTGGAATACACATAACCAGTTAACAGAATGAACAAACAACAGCAACGGTCCAAGACCGATTCCAACTGTACAATAACCCTCATGTAAGCAATAACTATATACAAGTCTTGCAGATTTTCCGCACTGGGACGGGCGCCCAGCATCCTCTACGGACTAGGAGAAATAGATTTACTGGTAGGTTTAAAATCTTATTTTCTCTTACGTCCTAGAGGATGCTGGGGACTCCGTAAGGACCATGGGGTTCATACCAAAGCTCCCAATCGGGCGGGAGAGTGCGGATGACTCTGCAACACCGACTGAGCAAATGCTAGGTCCTCATCAGCCAGGGTATCAAACTTGTAGAATTTAGCAAAAGTGTTTGACCCCGACCAAGTCGCTGCTCGGCAAAGCTGTAATGCCGAGACGCCCCGGGCAGCCGCCCAAGAAGAGCCCACCTTCCTAGTGGAATGGGCCTTTACTGAATGTGGTAACGGCAATCCAGCCGTACCATACGCCTGCTGCATCGTGTTACAGATCCAGCGAGCAATAGTCTGCTTTGAAGCAGGCACGCCAATCTTGTTGGCTGCATACAGAACAAACAGAGCCTCTGTTTTCCTAATCCTAGCTGTCCTTGCTACATAAATCTTTAAGGCCCTGACTACATGCAGGGACCTGGAATCCTTCAAGTCACTTGTAGCCACAGGCACCACAATAGGTTGGTTTATATGGAATGAAGAAACCACCTTAGGTAAAAATTGAGGACGAGTCCTCAATTCCGCTCTATCAACATGAAAAATCAAGTAGGGGCTCTTGTAAGACAAGGCCGCTAATTCTGACACCCGCCTTGCAGATGCCAAGGCCAATAACATGACCACCTTCCAGGTGAGAAGTTTCAACTCAACCGTGTTAAGGGGTTCAAACCAGTGTGATTTTAGGAACTGCAATACCACGTTCAGGTCCCATGGTGCCACTGGGGGCACAAAAGGAGGCTGGATGTGTAGCACTCCCTTTACAAAAGTCTGGACTTCTGGAAGAGAAGCCAATTCCTTCTGAAAGAATATTAACGAAATCTGTACCTTAACAGAGCCTAATTTTAGGCCCATATCCACTCCTGTCTATAGGAAGTGGAGAAAACGACCCAAATGGAAATCTTCCGTAGAAGCATTCCTGGTTTCACACCAGAGACATATTTCTGCCAGATACGGTGATAATGTTTTGCCGTCACCTCCTTCCTAGCCTTTATTAGAGAAGGTATGACCTCTTCCGGAATACCCTTCTCAGCTAGGATCCGGCGTTCAACCGCCATGCCGTCAAACGTAACCGCGGTAAGTCTTGGAACATGCAGGGCCCCTGCTACAACAGGTCCTCCCTTAGAGGAAGAGGCCAAGGATCTTCTGTGAGCATCTCCTGAAGATCTGAGTACCAGGCCCTTCGAGGCCAGTCTGGAACTATGAGTATTGTCTCTACTCTTTTTCGCCTTATGATCCTCAACACCTTTGTGATGAGAGGAAGAGGAGGAAACACGTAGACCGATTGGAACACCCATGGCGTTACCAGAGCGTCTACTGCTATTGCCTGAGGGTCCTGGGACCTGGCACAATACCTCCGAAGCTTCTTGTTGAGGCGTGACTCCATCATGTCTATTTGAGGAACTCCCAAAAGACCCGTTATCTCTGCAAAGACTTCTTGATGAAGTCCCCACTCTCCTGAATGGAGATCGTGTCTGCTGAGGAAGTCTGCCTCCCAGTTGTCCACACCCGGAATGAAGACAGCTGACAGAGCGCTTACGTGATTTTCCGCCCAGCGAAGAATCCTGGTGGCTTCTGCCATCGCGACTCTGCTCCTTGTCCCGCCTTGGCGGTTCACATGAGCCACTGCTGTGACATTGTCCGATTGAATCAGCGCCGGTAGGTTGCGAAGAAGACTCTCCGCTTGTCGAAGGCCGTTGTATATGGCCCTTAATTCCAACACGTTGATGTGCAGGCAGGACTCCTGGCTTGTCCATAGTCCTTGAAAATGTCTTCCTTGGGTGACTGCTCCCCATCCTCGGAGGCTCGCATCCGTGGTTACCAGAACCCAGTCCTGAATGCCGAATCTGCGACCCTCTAAGAGGTGAGCACTTTGCAGCCACCATAGAAGAGACACCCTGGCCCTGGGGGACAGTGTTATCTTTTGATGTAATTGTAGATGGGACCCGGACCATTTGTCCAGAAGGTCCCATTGAAATGTCCTCGCATGGAACCTGCCGAAGGGGATGGCCTCGTAGGCTGCCACCATTTTCCCCAGAACACGAGTGCATTGATTAACTGACACTCTTTTTGGCTTTAGCAGGTCTCTGACCATGTTCTGGAGGTCCTGGCCTTTTTCCAACGCGAGAAAAACCTTCTTTTGTTCCGTGTCCAGTATCATACCTAGGAACGCTAGTCGAGTTGTTGGAACCAACTGTGACTTCGGTAGATTGAGAATCCAACCGTGTTGCTGGAGTACTCTCAGAGAGAGTGACACGTTTCTCAGCAATTGCTCTTTTGATCTCGCCTTTATCAGGAGATCGTCCAAGTATGGGATAATTGTGACTCCTTGCTTGCGCAGGACCACCATCATTTCCGCCATTATCTTGGTGAAAATCCTCGGGGCCGTGGAAAGCCCAAACGGCAACGTCTGAAACTGGTAATGACAATCCTGTACAGCGAATCTCAGGTACTCCTGATGAGAGGGATATATGGGGACATGAAGGTAAGCATCCTTTATGTCCAATGACGCCAGAAAATCCCCCCCCTCCAGGCTGGCTATTACCGATCGGAGCGATTCCATCTTGAATTTGAATCTTTTCAAGTACAGGTTTAGGGATTTTAGATTTAAAATGGGTCTGACCGAACCATCCGGCTTCGGGACCACAAAAAGGGTCGAATAGTACCCTTTTCCCTGTTGGTTCAGGGGAACCCTGATAATTACTTGCTGTTGACACAGCGTTAGAATTGTAGCTAACACTACATCCTGCTCTGGGGTAGAAGCTGGTAAGGCCGACTTGAAAAATCGGCGTGGGGGCACCTCTTCGAATTCCAGTTTGTAGCCTTGGGAAACTATTTCCAACGCCCAAGGATTCACGTCTGACCTGACCCAGACCTGGCTGAAGAGTCGAAGGTGTGCCCCCACTGGTGCGGACTCCCGCAGGGGAGCCCCAGCGTCATGCAGTGGGTTTTGTAGAAGCCTGGGAGGACTTCTGTTCCTGGGCACCAGCCGAAGCAGGTGTTCTCTTTCCTCTACCCTTACCTCTGGCAAGGAAGGAGGATCCCCGACCTCTTCTGGACTTTTGCGACCGAAAGGACTGCATGTGATATTGTGGAGTTTTCTTTTGCTGTTGGGGAATAAAAGGTAAAAAGGTAGATTTACCAGCGGTAGCTGTGGAAACCAGGTCCGCGAGCCCATCCCCAAACACCACGTCACCCTTATAGGGTAAAACCTCCATATGCTTTTTCGAATCCGCATCACCCGTCCATTGGCGGGTCCATAAGGATCGTCTCGCTGAAATAGCCATGGCATTGGCTCTGGAACCCAGCAACCCAATGTCCCTTTGAGCGTCTCTCATATACAAGACTGCATCTTTAATATGGGCTAGAGTTAACAAAATAGCATCCCTATCTAGGGTATCAAGGTCAGCCGACAGGGTATCTGTCCAAGCTGCAACTGCGCTACATACCCATGCCGACGCAATTGCCGGTCTGAGCAAAGCACCAGTATGTGAATAAATAGACTTTAATGTAGTCTCCTGCCTGCGGTCCACAGGGTCCTTGAGGGCCGCTGTGTCTGGAGACGGCAGCGCCACTTTCTTGGACAGGCGTGTTAAAGCCTTGTCCACAGTGGGAGAGGATTCCCAACGTACCCTGTCCTGTGTAGGGAAAGGGTATGCCATATTAATTATTTTGGGAATCTGCAGCCTCTTATCTGGAGTCTCCCAAGCTTTTTCAAAAAACTCGTTAAGTTCATGAGATGGGGGAAGTTTATTATCGGTTTCTTTCCCTTAAACAGGTGTACCCTCGTGTCTGGAACAGAGGGTTCATCAGCAATATGCAACACATCTCTTATTGCAATAATCATACACTGAATACTCTGTCACCTTAGGGTGCAATCTAGCTTCATCATAGTCGACACTGGAATCAGAGTCCGTGTCAGTATCAGTGTCCACAATTAGTGACAAGGGACGCTTTTGAGACCCCGACGGGCCCTGTGAGTCGGTCCAATCCGAGGATTGACCCCCTGATGCCTCCCTGGATTCAGCTTTATCTAGCCTCTTATGTAAAGATGCCACACTTGCATTCAACATATGCCACATGTCCATCCATTCCTGAGTCGGCACTACCGACGGGGACACACCACTCATCTGCTCCACCTCCTCCTTGGAGAAGCCTTCCGCTTCAGACATGCCGACACGCACGTACCGACACCCCCCACACACAGGGATATACCTATAAAAGGGGACAAATCCCCAACCAGGCCCTTAGGAGAGACAGAGAGAGAGAGTATGCCAGCACACACCCAGCGCCAAACGGACACTGGAAAATCCAGACAGCGCTTTTATATTATTATATAATGCCAATCTTCCCACTCACTGCGCTCCAATGTGCCCCCCTCCTCTTTTTCAACCCTCTGAAGTATTCAGCAGGGGAGAGTCCGGGGAGCCAGCGTTCTCTGCAGCCTCTGTGGAGAAAATGGCGCTGGTTAGTGCTGAGGGATCAAGCTCCGCCCCCTCCAGCGGCGGGCTTCGGTCCCTCTTCAATTTTAATAAAATGGTGGGGGATCATCTATTTGCTGCATCCGCAGCCTAATGTGACCTTTTTTGCCCAAAAACGAGGTTTATTGCTGCCCAGGGCACCCCCCCTGCGCCCTGCACCCATCAGTGCTTTCTGTGTGCCTGTGTGTGGGAGCAATGGCGCGCAGCTTTACCTCATGAAGATCTGAAGTCTTCTGCCGCCTTTGACGTCTTCTTGCTTCTCATACTCACCCGGCTTCTATCTTCCGGCTCTGTGAGGAGGACGGCGGCGCGGCTCCGAGACGAACCCCAGGGTGAGACCTGTGTTCCGACTCCCTCTGGAGCTAATGGTGTCCAGTAGCCTAAGAAGCAGAGCCTATCATTTAAGTAGGTCTGCTCCTCTCCCCTCAGTCCCACGATGCAGGGAGCCTGTTGCCAGCAGTGCTCCCTGAAAATAAAAAACCTAACAAAATTCTTTTTTTTTTCCACAGAAAACTCAGGAGAGCTCTCTGCAGTGCACCCTTCTCCTCTGGGCACAGGATCTAACTGAGGTCTGGAGGAGGGGCATAGAGGGAGGAGCCAGTGCACACCCATACTAAAAGTTCTTTATAGGTGCCCATGTCTCCTGCGGAGCCCATCTATACCCCATGGTCCTTACGGAGTCCCCAGCATCCTCTAGGACGCAAGAGAAATAATAATAATAATAATAATAATAATAATAATAATAATTTGTTAGCATCTCTAGAAACCCTAGTACCTAATGGCAAAATATCAAAAATGGCCTATTCTAGGTTCAACAGTGCATAATTAACTAACCCCTAGCCACAAATACCTAAGAAAAGGACAATCCCACAGGCAGTGATAAAGGTCAGGAGAGGGCTGTCAAAATTTAGGACAAATAGAACCATCCAATATGCCTATTAAAAATCTCCTGTATGGGGAGATATAGGCGCCATATGTATTGCAACAAATTTGTCTGCATATCGGCAAATCATATTCCAAATTTCTATTTTAATACATACTTTTTGTAAAAATCCTTTGAAGCCTGAGGGTGCATTTCACACTCTGTCCTACACTAATGAGCTTTAACAACAGTGAAGCAGTCTGTCTTTAGGTGGGATTGTCTCAATACAAGGTCTGTGTCATACTCTGAACCTCAGCCGATGAACTATTATAAAGCAAAAATTCTCCAACGTAAATGGTATATGCAGATGTCTGTGCTTCTGGATGGCTTATTAGCACACTTAATTATAAAGAGTTAATTATTAATAAATGTTTACATACTCTATAAATAAATTAGCAGTTAGCTAATATTGGTCTTATCTTGTACATAAATCGTAGTTGGGAATATGGAGAACTGCAACCCAAAGAGTACATAATAGATTTCTTCAAACAAAGGCTGGTGTAGTCCATCTGTTAATTTAATATAATTGAACTTATGCTTATTACAAAAATAAAGCAATGCTTCAGTGTGCACCATAAAATAAAGCACAATACCTTTCTGCTTGATGAGTGATTCTATTTCCTGTCTCACGCTATCATTCCAGTGAGTGATGTCCACATGCAGAGAGTAGTCACAGCACGTCTTCCCATCAGCCCACTCTCTCCACTTCTCGTAGGCTTCAATCAGGCTGGATCCTGGCTCTGGGATCACATGGTCAACTAGGTAATAAAAAGCATTAACAGTGAGTGGCTGCTGTATATTATTTGTAGCAACATACATATATTCAGTACTAAATTATATTAAATATTAGCAGTGCCTGGAGCCAATACAAAGCCCAGTTTGCTAAATGGCAAATGTATTTGAGGTCTCCGGTATATCAGGCTTCTCAGGATGGTACCACTTTTGCTCCTTCAGTTTTGGAATTACTATTTCCCAATATACAGACTCTGGACGCCTGCAGATTAATAACCAATGACCAATAATTAGGAAAACAATTATGTATACAGTATTTGTGCTTGCACTTGGCATCCAAAACACATTCCACCTCTCATTATCAACAAGTATATATATATTCCAAGCAAGGCATGAATGCATTTTGTTATATACATAGCTACCTATGTATAAACAGTTATTTCTACTGACAGAGCATGGTAATGTAATGACAAAATATTATACAGGTTGAGTATCCCATATCCAAATATTCCGAAATACGGAATATTCCGAAATACGGACTTTTTTGAGTGAGAGTGAGATAGTGAAACCTTTGTTTTCTGATGGCTCAATGTACACAAACTTTGTTTAATACACAAAGTTATTAAAAATATTGTATTAAATGACCTTCAGGCTGTGTGTATAAGGTGTATATGAAACATAAATGAATTGTGTGAATGTACACACACTTTGTTTAATGCACAAAGTTATATAAAATATTGGCTAAAATGACCTTCAGGCTGTGTGTATAAGGTATAAATGTAACATAAATACATTCTGTGCTTAGATTTAGGTCCCATCACCATAATATCTCATTATGGTATGCAATTATTCCAAAATACGGAAAAATCCCATAACCAAAATATCTCTGGTCCCAAGCATTTTGGATAAGGGAGACTCGACCTGTATTCCACTTAGGCTCTCCTTGGATTTAGCATGTCACAGGATATCTACTTTCTTCAATATCACAACCTATATAGTGTGTTTTAATGTTCACCCATTAATGAGGAACACCAAGATACACACATAAAAAAAAAGAGAAAGCACAATAGCGTAGAAGTCCTTTTATAAAATGTACAAGAAGCTGGTTTCAATACATCACATGTATACTACGTTTTTCCCCCTTCTTATGCTATGTATTCCCCCTTAATGTTGCTGCTTGGCAATGCATTGTACCACAAAGAATTCCTAGTGTACGTGAGTACACCTGGCCAATAAAGCTGATTCTGATTCACACTCACAAGGTTTTCCAGAAAAAACAGGCACATCATAATTTCTTAATAACAAGGATTTTCTCAGGAGAGATTCCAAGGTGACCAGTATTCCACTTTCGCCTTTGTCCTATAAATGTATGTCTAGATATCTCCGACACTCCGGTAACAAAGAGAAAAGCCAATAGTGCAGTAATCCTTTAAATAGATGGGTGTTTATTTTTAAACAAATGCACTCACATAATAAAAGAAATAAAAGAGCATATCACATAACGTTGTCCCAGATCTCCCACACAGGTATCCACACTGGCTGACTAAGATGGTAATTAGCAGCAGGTACAGTCAGAGTCCCGGTTACTCACGGCTCCCATCCAGGTAGAGTATTGGAGATATGCAGGAAAACGTCAGTGTATGAAGACCACTCCGCTTAACGCGTTTCGGTTACTACCTTTGTCAATCCGCTTTTGACAAAGGTAGTAACCGAAACGCGTTAAGCGGAGTGGTCTTCATACGCTGACGTTTTCCTGCATATCTCCAATACTCCACCTGGAGGGGAGCCGTGAGTAACCGGGACTCTGACTGTACCTGCTGCTAATTACCATCTTAGTCAGCCAGTGTGGATACCTGTGTGGGAGATCTGGAACAACGTTATGTGATACGCTCTTTTATTTCTTTTATTATGTGAGTGCATTTGTTTAAAAATAAACACCCATCTATTTAAAGGATTACTGCACTATTGGCTTTTCTCTTTGTTACCGGAGTGTCTGAGATATCTAGACATACATTTATAGGACAAAGGCGAAAGTGGAATACTGGTCACCTTGGAATCTCTCCTGAGAAAATCATTGTTATAAAGACATCATGATGTGCCTGTTTTTTTTGGAAAACCTTGTGAGTGAGTGTGATGTATTGAAACCAGCTTCTTCTACATTTTATAAAAGGACTTCTACACTATTGTGCTTTCTCTTTTTGTGTGTGTGTGTGTGTGTATCTCGGTGTTCCTCATTATTGGGAGAACATTAAAATACACTATATAGGTTGTGATATTGAAGAAAGTAGATATCCTGTATGTGACATGCTAAATCCAAGGAGCGCCTAAGTGGAACATAATATTTTGTCATTACTGTGAAAATTTGTGAAGTAGGTGAAACTTCTCCATATTACTACTGGGCTGATCTTTGGATCTTATTGCGTACCCTACAACGACTTTACTTCTATGTGTATAGCATGGTAATGTGCAGTGTGCTGTATACAGATCTATCATACACCTATATGTAATAGCTTTTATTTGTCCTTAACAGCACATTCATACTCTAATTTAAAACAAACATTCATTATGCAGTAGAGTAATATTTTTGTTTCCATTTACTTTAAATACCCAAACTAGATTTCAGAAAATGTCTGTGTCTATAAAGATATGTTTTCCACCCGTACACCCCTACAGTACTCACGTATCATGGTGGTTCCTCCTGCAAGGGCGGCTTTAGTCCCTTGGAAGAAGTCATCCACTGTTGTCATCCCTCTGTATGGCATCTGCAAATGGGTGTGCACATCAATGCCTCCAGGGATCACCATCTTCCCATTAGCTTCAATGGTTTTTACACCCCCAGGTACAATTAAGTTGTCTCCAATCTGCCTAAGGTGCAGGAAGTTACAGGTGTTTGTTAGCAGAGCTGAATAGTACAATCCCGTAGACATGGGATAACATCCCCCCATACCAAATGTGGATCTGTCACCTACAGTGGAGACTGCCATCTGGACTGAACCAGAACTCGCCAGGAAACAATGACATCACTGAGCAAATGGTACATGCCTCAAAACAATGGTGAGGTTCCTAGTTCCTAGAGAGCAGATAGGCTGCACACTGGTCCAGACCACAAATGGCTGCCTCCATTGCTTTCAGCATTTACAGTAATAGACATCAAGAAGCAGTCTAATGACTACATAACCAAAAGGTGATAGGTAAAGTTTGTTTATGCATTTTAAGGTCATTTTCTGTAAAATAAAAGATTCTTGGTCATTTCTCAAATTACTACCAAATATTTCTAATAAAATGGGAAAGAGTGTATGGTGACTAACCACCCAACTCAGGTTCATACATTATCAGCCCAGTATTAGGCTACTTTATTCACCACCAAGACCTATGTCCGGTCTGCACATTGCCCTTTTCAATTAGACAATCTCCACAGGTGCAACAATAATCCAATATAAAATACAGACAGGTGGCGCTTCCATGGTCTTAATCCTTCCCTTTTATTGTATAAACCAAATACTAGATGTATAGAAATAAAGAATAAATGTCAAATAGTTCAGATTGCATTGTATACAGGCAGCATACACAAAAGTTTTACCCACAACACTCCACTCCGTGCAATAAAAACCTATGGAAGTGCACAAATGTAAAATGAATCTTTTTCTGTCAGAAAACTGAAATCTGATAGATGTCATACTTTTAGTCACCTGGTACATGTTTTATTAATGTTTTTATACAATAGAAAGAGAAGGTTTACATGGGTGTGGTTCATTAGGTCGACGACGTTTGGGCGACATGCATTGGGTCAACATGGTCATTAGGTCGACATGGTGTTTTGTTTAGTTTTTTTAGTTTTTTTGCTGTTGTTCTCTTCGAAAAGTGACGGGGAACCCCAATTAGTGCACCATGACCCCTCGCATGGCTTGCCATGCTTCGGGCACGGTGCCTCGCTCCGCTGCGCTCGGCACAGGTTACCGTCCCCAATTGTAGTCCACGTGGATTGTTAAGTATGAAAAAGTAAAAAAAATGAAAAACAATTGTGAAAAACTCCTGTCGACCTTTTTCCATGTCGACCTAGTACATGCTGACATAATGACCATGTCGACAAAGTAATCATGTCGACCAAACGTGGTCAACCCAATGTATGTCGACCTAATGACAGCCATCCGGTTTACAATATGGTCCTTAGCTGTCTTTTTTATTTTATTTTAGTAACTGATATAAGTGTAATTTTGTAACATTTAGAGATTAAATAACACTGTGTGGTAACTGATTTAAAATAAGAATTTACTTACCGATAATTCTATTTCTCATAGTCCGTAGTGGATGCTGGGAACTCCGTAAGGACCATGGGGAATAGCGGCTCCGCAGGAGACTGGGCACAAAAAGTAAAAGCTTTAGACTAGCTGGTGTGCACTGGCTCCTCCCCCTATGACCCTCCTCCAAGCCTCAGTTAAGATACTGTGCCCGGACGAGCGTACATAATAAGGAAGGATCTTGAATCCCGGGTAAGACTCATACCAGCCACACCAATCACACCGTACAACTCGTGATCTGAACCCAGTTAACAGTATGATAACCGTAGGAGCCTCTGAAAAGATGGCTTCCAACAATAAACAACCCGATTTGTTTGTAACAATAACTATATACAAGTATTGCAGACAATCCGCACTTGGGATGGGCGCCCAGCATCCACTACGGACTATGAGAAATAGAATTATCGGTAAGTAAATTCTTATTTTCTCTGACGTCCTAGTGGATGCTGGGAACTCCGTAAGGACCATGGGGATTATACCAAAGCTCCCAAACGGGCGGGAGAGTGCGGATGACTCTGCAGCACCGAATGAGAGAACTCCAGGTCCTCCTCAGCCAGGGTATCAAACCTGTAGAATTTAGCAAACGTGTTTGCCCCTGACCAAGTAGCTGCTCGGCAAAGTTGTAAAGCCGAGACCCCTCGGGCAGCCGCCCAAGATGAGCCCACCTTCCTTGTGGAATGGGCTTTTACAGATTTTGGCTGTGGCAGGCCTGCCACAGAATGTGCAAGTTGAATTGTACTACAAATCCAACGAGCAATCGTCTGCTTAGAAGCAGGAGCACCCAGCTTGTTGGGTGCATACAGTATAAACAGCGAGTCAGATTTTCTGACTCCAGCCGTCCTGGAAACATATATTTTCAGGGCCCTGACTACGTCCAGCAACTTGGAGTCCTCCAAGTCCCTAGTAGCCACAGGTACCACAATAGGTTGATTCATGTGAAACGCTGAAACCACCTTAGGGAGAAATTGAGGACGAGTCCTCAATTCCGCCCTATCCGAATGAAATATCAGGTAAGGGCTTTTATAGGATAAAGCCGCCAATTCTGATACGCGCCTGGCTGAAGCCAGGGCTGAACTTCAGGCACTGAAGCCAGTTCTTTCTGGAAGAAGATCGACAGGGCCGAAATTTGAACCTTAATGGATCCTAATTTTAGGCCCATAGACAATCCTGCTTGCAGGAAATGTAGGAAACGACCCAGTTGAAATTCCTCCGTAGGGGCCTTCTTGGCCTCACACCACGCAACATATTTTCGCCAAATGCGATGATAATGTTTTGCAGTTACATCCTTCCTGGCCTTGATCAGGGTAGGGATGACTTCATCTGGAATGCCTTTTTCCTTCAGGATCCGGCGTTCAACCGCCATGCCGTCAAACGCAGCCGCGGTAAGTCTTGGAACAGACAAGGTCCCTGCTGGAGCAGGTCCCTTCCTTAGAGGTAGAGGCCACGGGTCCTCCGTGAGCATCTCTTGCAGCTCCGGGTACCAAGTTCTTCTTGGCCAATCCGGAGCCACGAGTATCGTTCTTACTCCTCTCCTTCTTATGATTCTCAGTTCTTTTGGTATGAGAGGAAGAGGAGGGAACACATATACCGACTGGAACACCCACGGAGTTACCAGAGCGTCCACCGCTATTGCCTGAGGGTCCCTTGACCTGGCGCAATATCTGTCCAGTTTCTTGTTGAGACGGGACGCCATCATGTCCACCTTTGGTTTTTCCCAACGGTTTACAATCACTTGGAAGACTTCTGGATGAAGTCCCCACTCCCCCGGGTGGAGGTCGTGTCTGCTGAGGAAGTCTGCTTCCCAGTTGTCCACTCCCGGAATGAACACTGCTGACAGTGCTATCACATGATTTTTCGCCCAGCGGAGAATCCTTGCAGCTTCGGCCATTGCCCTCCTGCTTCTTGTGCCGCCCTGTCTGTTTACGTGGGCGACAGCCGTGATGTTGTCCGACTGGATCAATACCGGTCGACCCTGAAGCAGAGGCCTTGCTTGACTTAGGGCATTGTAAATGGCCCTTAGCTCTAGGATATTTATGTGAAGAGACGTTTCCATGCTTGACCACAAGCCCTGGAAATTTCTTCCCTGTGTGACTGCTCCTCAGCCTCTCAGGCTGGCATCCGTGGTTACCAGCATCCAATCTGAATGCCGAATCTGCGGCCCTCTGGAAGATGAGCCTTCTGTAACCACCACAGGAGAGATACCCTTGTCCTTGGAGATAGGGTTATCCGCTGATGCATCTGAAGATGCGATCCGGACCATTTGTCCAGCAGATCCCACTGAAAAGTTCTTGCATGGAATCTTCCGAATGGAATCGCTTCGTAAGAAGCCACCATTTTTCCCAGAACTCTCGTGCACTGATGCACTGACACTTGTCCTGGTTTTAGGAGGTTCCTGACTAGCTCGGATAACTCCCTGGCCTTCTCCTCCGGGAGAAACACCTTTTTCTGGACTGTGTCCAGAATCATCCCTAGGAACAGTAGACGTGTTGTCGGAATCAGCTGTGATTTTGGGATATTTAGAATCCACCCGTGCTGACGTAGCACTACCTGAGATAGTGCTACTCCGACCTCTAACTGTTCCCTGGACCTTGCCCTTATCAGGAGATCGTCCAAGTAAGGGATAATTAATACGCCCTTTCTTCGAAGAAGAATCATCATTTCGGCCATTACCTTGGTAAAGACCCGTGGTGCCGTGGACAATCCAAACGGCAGCGTCTGAAACTGATAATGACAGTTTTGTATCACAAACCTGAGGTACCCTTGGTGAGAAGGGTAGATTGGGACATGGAGATAAGCATCCTTGATGTCTAGAGATACCATATAGTCCCCTTCTTCCAGGTTCGCTATCACTGCTCTGAGTGACTCCATCTTGAATTTGAACCTTTTTATGTAAGTGTTCAAAGATTTTAGATTTAAAATTGGTCTCACCGAGACGTCCGGCTTCAGTACCACAAACAGCGTGGAATAATACCCCTTTCCCTGTTGTAGGAGGGGTACCTTGATTATCACCTGCTGGGAATACAGCTTGTGAATAGCTTCCAATACTGCCTCCCTGTCGGAGGGAGACGTTGGTAGAGCAGACTTCAGGAACCGGCGAGGGGGAGACGTCTCTAATTCCAATTTGTACCCCTGTGATACTACCTGCAGGATCCAGGGGTCCACTTGCGAGTGAGCCCACTGCGCGCTGAAATTCTTGAGACGGCCCCCCACCGTGCCCGAGTCTGCTTGCAGAGCCCCAGCGTCATGCTGAGGACTTGGCAGAAGCGGGGGAGGGCTTCTGCTCCTGGGAAGAGGCTGCATGGTGCAGTCTTTTTCCCCTTCCTCTGCCCCGGGGCAGGAACGAGCGGCCTTTTTCCCTCTTGCCCTTATAGGGACGAAAGGACTGGGTTTGAAAAGACGGTGTCTTTTTCTGCTGAGAGGTGACCTGGGGTAAAAAGGTGGATTTTCCAGCCGTTGCTGTGGCCACCAGGTCCGATAGACCGACCCCAAATAACTCCTCCCCTTTATACGGCAATACTTCCATATGTCGTTTGGAATCCGCATCACCTGACCACTGTCGCGTCCATAACGTTCTTCTGGCAGAAATGGACATCGCACTTACTCTAGATGCCAGGGTGCAAATATCCCTCTGTGCATCTCGCATATATAGTAGTGCATCCTTTAAATGCTCTATAGTTAATAATATACTGTCCCTATCCAGGATATCAATATTTTCAGTCAGGGAATCCGACCAAGCCACTCCAGCGCTGCACATCCAGGCTGAGGCGATCGCTGGTCGCAGTATAACACCGGTATGTGTGTATATACCTTTTAAGATATTTTCCAGCCTTCTATCAGCTGGTTCCTTGAGAGCGGCCGTATCAGGAGACGGTAACGCCACTTGTTTTGATAAGCGCGTGAGCGCCTTATCTACCCTAGGGGGTGTTTCCCAACGTGCCCTAACCTCTGGCGGGAAAGGGTATAGTGCCAATAATTTATTAGAAATCAGCAGTTTTTTATCGGGGGAAACCCACGCTTTATCACACACCTCATTTAATTCATCTGACTGGTAGTTTTTTCACACCCCACATAATACCCTTTTTTGTGGTACTTGTAGTGTCAGAAATGTTCAATGCCTCCTTCATTGCCGTGATCATGTAACGTGTGGCCCTACTGGACATTACGTTTGTCTCGTCACCGTCGACACTGGATTCAGTATCCGTGTCAGGGTCTGTGTCGACCATCTGAGGTAACGGGCGTTTTAGCGCCCCTGACGGTGTCTGAGACGCCTGAACAGGCACTAATTGATTTGTCGGCTGTCTCATGTCGTCAACAGTTTTTTGCAAAGTGCTGACATTGTCACGTAATTCTTTAATTACTACCATCAAGTCAGGTGTCGACTCCCTAGGGGGTGACATCACTAACACAGGCAATTGCTCTGCTTCCACATCATTTTCCTCCTCATAAATGTCGACACAATCGTACCGACACCCAGCACACACACAGGGAATGCTCTGATAGAGGACAGGACCCCACTAGCCCTTTGGGGAGACAGAGGGAGAGTTTGCCAGCACACACCAGAGCGCTATATATATACAGGGATAACCTTATATAAGTGTTACTCCCTGTTATAGCTGCTGTATTTATATATTAGCTGCCAATAGTGCCCCCCCTCTCTGTTTTACCCTGTTTCTGTAGTGCAGGACTGCAGGGGAGAGTCAGGGAGCCGTCCTTCCAGCGGAGCTGTGAAAGAAAATGGCGCTTGTGTGCTGAGGAGAAAGGCTCCGCCCCCTTCACGGCGGCCTTTTCTCCCGCTTTTTTCAGGAAACTGGCAGGGGATAAATGCATCCATATAGCCCAGGAGCTATATGTGATGCATTTTTTTAGCCATGTAAGGTTTTTATATCGTTTTTATTGCATCTCAGGGCGCTCCCCCCCAGCGCCCTGCACCCTCAGTGACCGGAGTGTGAAGTGTGCTGAGAGCAATGGCGCACAGCTGCAGTGCTGTGCGCTACCTTATTTGAAGACAGGAACGTCTTCTGCCGCCGCTTTCTCCGGACCTCTTCGCTCTTCTGGTTCTGTAAGGGGGCCGGCGGCGCGGCTCCGGGACCCATCCAGGCTGAACCTGTGATCGTCCCTCTGGAGATAATGTCCAGTAGCCAAGAAGCCCAATCCACTCTGCAGTCAGGTGAGTTCGCTTCTTCTCCCCTTAGTCCCACGATGCAGTGAGCCTGTTGCCAGCAGGACTCACTGAAAATAAAAAACCTATTTAAACTTTTACTTCTAAGCAGCTCAGGAGAGCCACCTAGCTTGCACCCTTCTCGTTCGGGCACAAAAATCTAACTGAGGCTTGGAGGAGGGTCATAGGGGGAGGAGCCAGTGCACACCAGCTAGTCTAAAGCTTTTACTTTTTGTGCCCAGTCTCCTGCGGAGCCGCTATTCCCCATGGTCCTTACGGAGTTCCCAGCATCCACTAGGACGTCAGAGAAAAGAGGATTGGGACATTTCTAAATAAAATGTAAACTATCAATGTAAAAGGAGAATGAAAAAAGCAACTCTATAACACCTGGTCACCCAGAGAACAGGACCTTGGATAATAACCTGTCTGACTTTTGGGAGAGCCAGCAACCTGTTATATGTAAGGAATGGTGAGCGACTGCCACCAACCTATACCTAGGTACACACTTTGACAATCTCTCTGCTGATCGAATGCTCCCAATCTGCAGAACAGTGTGCCCCAGCTTGGACTGCTGTGCCTCCAGCAACACTAGTACACCCAGTGCTAGAAGTAGCTCAGTGTGTGGGGGCTTCTATGGTATCAGGAGGTCGCCCAGACAAATATTAAACCATACATAAGATGCAACCTCCTGTTTATCAGCTCATGCTGCTGCAACGGTACAGCATACACACCTATGCAATAGTCGGCCCGTTCACCAGATATTGGCATAGATTTTATAGGTGTGTACGCAGCCTAACATCATAGGGAAATTATGGGGATTTAGTAGAAATCACATTAAAAGTGCAACACATCTTATCACCTGTTTAGTTAATTAAAAAAAAAAATATATAAAATGTCTACAGATGTAACATAAACCATTAAAAACACAGTGTCTACTAAATGCTGCAACTACTGAATAAATGTAATGAGCCGTTTGATGAAGTATCTTATATGTACATAAAGCCCTGTGTTGTGTGTATGTTTTGTTTAATACATGCAGATGTAAAGTCTGGAAACTGTAGGCTACTGTTTTTATATATCATTACTGACATTAGCATTAGAAGTACTATAACAGTGGTAAGATATGCATAACGCCTATATAGCGTATGCAATACACGTGTGTCATCACCAGAACTGACATTAATAGCAGCTGTCATGATCTACAAAGCTACAAGCAGCATGGTGACCTAGTCAGTGCATTTTCTATTTTCATGTTTGTGACTAAACATTTGATGGGTTGCAGGACTTTGGTGAGAGCAAGAGGATATAATGAGGTGACAGTCCAAATTCTAATGTAATCTGATGAAATCTAAAATCTGTTTCCGAAACCAAAACAAACAGAACTAGTACTGCCCCTGGGATTACTCTGCTGCGGATCTCAGCTCCAGCTTTGGAGAGCAAGGGGGAAGTGCAGCTGTCAGCTGTCCTCTGCGGCCAGTGCCTTGTGATCCTACACACATCCTACAGCTCCCACTGCTAATGCAGAGAAGAGACAAATGTGTTTCAGCTAACAATAGCAGGCTCTCCGATGGACAAGTTATTGGGTCTCCCGATCACACAGCAATGTACACTTCTGGGTCACACAGTTAGAGACATCATTGTACCATTTCTGCAGCTATAAAATGACCCTTTAGCTTTGGGCCAATTTATTCCGACAGGAAAATTGTTCTGTGTACTGAACGACCTGCATAAGATTTTACCCAATACAGTTTTTAAAACGTGCCTTTTCTGGGGGTGTAGTATGGGTGGCCGGCGACCAGCATAACGGCGCCGGAATCCCGACCGCCGGCATACAGACAGCTTGGCGAGCACAAATGAGCCCCTTGCGGGCACGGAGGCGCTCCATGCTATCTATTCTCCCTCCAGGGTGGTCGTGAACCCACAGGAGGGAGAAAAGATGTCGGTATGCCGGCAGTCGGGATTCCGGCGCCGGTATGGTGGTCGTCGGGAGCCCGGCCGCCGGCAACCTGAAGACCACCTTTTTTCTGGTATTACACTAACCATCTCGTGCTGGGGAATGGTTGTCACCATATTAATGCGCCCATCACATTTATAGTGCTGCCATTAAAGTCAACAGGACCAATTCATATTTGCATGCAAACCCAATGGTTTATGTACAACTATGATGTTTGGGGGGATGCGCAGGCACAAGACCCATTCTGTGTATGTGACTGACAAGCTGCAGCGTTTGGGGGGGAGAGGGGGCGTTTTGAAGGTGTGACAGGTCCAGGGTCTGAGTCATCAGATACAGATTTCCTGGACCTGGGTGTACGAATCCTACAGCCAGCCTGAGTAAGCTTCATCTTACACAGGCTGGTCGGTGCATAAAAGCACTGGGAAGTGATCCGTGGCTGCGTAAAACAGGAGGAGTCCATCTCCTACAGACGCCTCCTGCTGCATTACAGTTATAATGACACCGAATTGCACAGTGGCTTCCTTGCAGATGAGCTATTCCTTTCAAACATGACTCAGGTCCAATGACAAATGAATCTCTAAAATGGATACACACTATAATATTATTTATCCAATATTTCTGGTTGGAGTGAAAGTCTGGTAATGTATGGGAGCTGATGACAGTCAACCATTTGCTCTCAAACACTGGAAAACAAACAAAAATAGCCGTTCAGACAAATTGGTTAAACCCATTTGATTTAACCAATTTATCCGAATGACCATTTTTGTCTATTTGACAGCTTTTGGGAGCAAATGGGTGATTGTCATTAGCTTCCATGCATTACCAGATTTTCACTCCAACCAGAAATTGTGGACAAATAATCTTAAAGTGTATCCATCTAGGGGGAGATGTACTAAGCAGACATAAAAGTGGAGAAGTGAGCCAGTGGAGAAGTTGCCCATGGCAACCAATTAGCTGCTCTGTATACTTTTAGAGTATGCAAATTATAAATGTTACGTCAAGGCGGATTGGTTGCCATGGGCAACTTCTCCACTGGCTCACTTCCCCGCTTATGTCACTGCTTAGCCCATCTCCCCCTTAATCCTTTACTTAGACAAGGATCCTCAGCTGTTGGCTCAAATACAACAAAGTTATTTAATTTAATGTTATCTGAATGATGAGGCAGTGGCAATAACTTAAAAGGGAGTAGTAAAAAATAAGATTTTAAACCTACCGGTAAATCTTTTTCTCCTAGTCCATAGAGGATGCTGGGGACTCCGTAAGGACCATGGGATGTAGACGGGCTCCGCAGGAGACATGGGCACTCTAAGACCTTTTAATGGGCGTGAGCTGGCTCCTCCCTCTATGACCCTCCTCCAGACCTCAGTTATAGAACTGTGCCCAGAGGAGACGGACATTTCGAGGAAAAAGATTTTGTTAATTAAGGGTGAGATACATACCAGCTCACACCACAAACACACCGTATAACATGGTATATAACTAAACCAGTTAACAGCATGAACAACAGAAATCAGCAACAGTCTGATCTCAACCGTACACAACTCTCGTGTAACTACATCAGTAACTATGTACAAGTACTGCAGATTTATTCCGCACTGGGACGGGCGCCCAGCATCCTCTACGGACTAGGAGAAAAATATTTACCGGTAGGTTTAAAATCTTATTTTCTCTTACGTCCTAGAGGATGCTGGGACTCCGTAAGGACCATGGGGTTTATACCAAAGCTCCAGACCGGGCGGGAGAGTGCGGATGACTCTGCAGCACCGATTGAGCAAACAGAAGGTCCTCATCAGCCAGGGTATCAAACTTATAGAATTTTGCAAAAGTGTTTGAACCCGACCAAGTAGCTGCTCGGCAAAGCTGTAATGCCTAGACACCTCGGGTAGCCGCCCAAGAAGAGCCCACCTTCCTCGTGGAATGAGCCTTCCCCTATTTTGGTAACGGCAATCCTGCCGTAGAATGAGCCTGCTGAATCGTGTTACAGATCCAGCGTGCAATAGTCTGCTTGAAAGCAGGAGCGCCAACCTTGTTGGCCGCATATAGGACAAACAGAGCCTCTGTTTTCCTAATACGAGCCGTTCTGGCTACATAGATTTTTAAAGCCCTGACTACATCAAGGGACTTGGACTCCTCCAAGACATACGTAGCCACCGGCACTACAATAGGTTGGTTCATGTGAAACGACAAAACCACCTTAGGTAGAAATTGTGGACGAGTTCTCAATTCCGCTCTATCCACATGGAAAATCAGATAGGGGCTCTAGTGGGACAAGGCCGCCAATTCTGACACCCGCCTTGCAGATGCCAAGGCCAATAACATGACCACTTTCCACGTGAGAAATTTTAAACTCAACAGTTTGAAGTGGTTCAAACCAATGAGATTTAAGGAACTGCAACACCACGTTCAGGTCCCACGGTGCCACAGGGGGCACAAAAGGAGGTTGGATGTGCAGTACTCCTTTCACAAAAGTCTGTACTTTTGGCAGAGAGGCCAATTCCTTCTGAAAGAATATTGATAAGGCCGAAATCTGCACCTTAATGGAACCTAACTTTAGGCTCATATCGACTACTGTCTGTAGAAAATGGAGAAAACGACCCAGCTGAAATTCTTCCGTAGGAGCATTCTTGGATTCACACCAAGACACATACTTCCTCCAGATACGGTGATAGTGCTTCGCCGTTACTTCCTTCCTAGCTTTAAGTAGAGTAGGGATGACTTCCGCCATGCCGTCAAACGTAATCGTGGTAAATCTTGGAACACACACGGCCCCTGTTGTAACAGGTCCTCTCTGAGAGGAAGCGGCCAAGGATCTTCTGTGATCATTTCCTGAAGATCTGGATACCAGGCCCTTCGAGGCCAATCTGGGACAATGAGTATCGTCTGAACTTTTGTTCTTCTTATGATTCTCAATATTTTTGAGATGAGAGGAAGCGGAGGGAACACATAGACCACTTGATACACCCACGGTGTTACTAGCGCGTCCACTGCTATTGCCTGAGGGTCCCTTGCCCTGGAACAATATGTCCGAAGCTTCTTGTTGAGGCGTGACGCTGTCACTTCTGCAAAGACCTCTTGATGAAGTCCCCACTCTCCTGGATGGAGATCGTGTCTGCTGAGGAAGTCTGCTTCCCAGTTGTCCACTCCCGGAATGAATACCGCGGACAGAGCGCTTACATGATTTTCCGCCCAGCGAAGAATCCTGGTGGCCTCCGCCATTGCTGCTCTGCTCCTTGTTCCGCCCTGGCAGTTTACATGCGCCAAGGCTGTGATATTGTCTGACTGGATCAGAACGGGTAGGTTGCGAAGGAGATGCTCCGCCTGTCTCAGGCCGTTGTATATGGCCCTTAATTCCAGCACATTTATGTGCAGACAAGCCTCCTGGCTTGACCATATTCCCTGAAAGTTTTTTCCCTGTGTGACTGCTCCCCAACCTCGGAGGCTCGCGTCCGTGGTCACGAGAACCCAATCTTGAATTCCAAACCTGCGACCCTCTAGAAGGTGAGCACTCTGGAGCCACCACAGGAAAGAAATCCTGGCCCTGGGGGACAGGCTTATCATCTGATGCATTTGGAGATGGGACCCTGACCCCCTGCTCAGTAGGTCCCACTGAAAAGTTCTTCCATGGAACCTGCCAAACGGAATGGCCTCGTAGGCCGCCACCATCTTTCCCAACACTCGAGTGCATTGATGAATCGACACTCCTTTTGGTTTCAGCAGAACCCTGACCATGTTCTGGAGTTCCAGAGCTTTTTCCACTGGGAGAAAAACCCTCTGCCGTTCCGTGTCCAGAATCATGCCCAAAAACGACAGCCGAGTTGTCGGGACCAACTGCGACTTTGGCAAATTTAGAAGCCAGCCGTGTTGTTGTAGCACCCTCAGAGAGAGAGCCACGCTCTTCAGTAATTGTTCTCTTGATCTCGCTTTTATCAGGAGATCGTCCAAGTACGAGATAATTTTGACACCCTGCTTGCGCAGGAGCACCATCATTTCCGCCATTACCTTGGTGAAAATCCTTGGGGCCATGGAAAGCCTGTAATGACAATCCTGTACAGCGAATCTCAGGAACGCCTAATGAGGAGGATATATGGGGACATGAAGGTATGCATCCTTTATGTCTAGTGACACCATAAAATCCCCCCCTTCCAGGCTGGAGATCACTGGCCGGAGAGATTCCATTTTGAATTTGAATCTCTTCAAATATAGATTTAGGGATTTTAGGTTCAGAATCGGTCTGACCGAACCGTCCGGCTTCGGGACCACAAACAGGGTTGAATAGAACCCCTTTCCCTGTTGCAACTGGGGAACCCGGATAATCACTTGCTGATGACACAGCTTTTGTATAGCCGCCGAAACTATTGCTCTCTCTGGGAGAGAAGCTGGCAAGGCCGATTTGAAAAATCGGCGTGGAGGCACATCTTCGAACTGCAGTTTGTAGCCTTGGGACACAATTCCTATCACCCAAGGATCCAAGTCCGAATGAACCCACACCTGGCTGAAGAGCTGAAGACGTGCCCCCACCGGTGTGGACTCCTGTAGCGGGGCCCCAGCGTCATGCAGTGGATTTGGTAGAGGTCGGGGAGGACTTTTGCTCCTGGGAACTAGCCGAAGCTGGTGTTCTTTGCCCCCTACCTCTACCTCTGGCGAGGAAGGATGAACCGCGCCCCTTTCTGAATTTATGAGACCGAAAGGACTGCATCTGGTATTGAGGTGTTATCTTTTGCTGTGGGGGAATGTAAGGCAGAAAAGAAGACTTACCCGCGGTAGCTGTGGAAACCAGGTCCGCAAGGCCTTCCCCAAACAGAACTTCACCCTTGTAAGGCAAAGCCTCCATAAGTCTCTTGGAGTCAGCATCCCCAGTCCATTGACGGGTCCACAGTTACCTCCTAGCTGAAATTGCCATGGCATTTGCTCTTGAACCCAAGAGCCCAATATCTCTCGCAGCCTCCCTCATAAAGAACGCTGCGTCCTTTATGTGACCTAATGTCAACAGAACACGGTCTTTATCGAGGGTGTCCATGTCAGATGACAAGTTATCTGCCCATGCTGCAATTGCGCTCCCCACCCATGCCGACGCTACCGCCGGTCTGAGCAGGGCTCCCGTAGTCGCATAAATTGATTTTAAGGTAGTTTTCCTGCCTGCGATCCGCAGGGTCTTTTAAGGTCGCCGTGTCCGGGGACGGTAGGGCCACCTTTTTGGACAAGCGCGTCAGGACCTTGTCCACCATGGGTGAGGATTCCCACCGTAACCTGTCCTGTGAGGGGAAAGGATACTCCATTATAATTCTCTTGGGAATCTGCAGCCTCTTGTCTGGAGTTTCCCAAGCCTTTTCAAATAAAGCGTTCAGCTCATGTGATGGGGGAAATGTTACCTCAGGTTTCTTCCCCTTAAACATACAGACCCGTGTGTCCGGGACAGACGGGTCCTCTGTGATATGTAATACATCTTTTATTGCAATAATCATGTATTGAATACTCTTTGCCACCCTTGGGTGCAACTTTGCCTCATAATAGTCGACACTGGAGTCGGAATCCGTGTCGGTATCAGTGTCTGCTATCTGGGTAAAGGGACGTTTTTGGGACCCTGAAGGGTCTTGTGACACAGTAAGAGCCATGGAGTGACTCCCTGGTTGGCATTTGGACTCTGCTTTGTCCAATCTCTTATGTAATAAAGCCACATTTGCATTCAAAACATTCCACATGTCAACCCAATTAGCCGTCGGCGGTGCCTCCGGAGACAATACTACCATCTGCTCTGCATCCTCCCTAGAAGAGCCTTCCGCTTCAGACATGTCAACACACACGTACTGACACCCCACACACACACTGGGATATATGGATATGGGGACAGACCCAAAATAAGGCCCTTTGGAGAGACAGAGAGAAAGCATGCCAGCTCACACCCAGCGCCCTGTGGTTCTGAAACAAAGTCCGAGACTAGTAAGCGCTTTTATAATAATAAATTTTGCACCAAATTAATGTGCCCCCCCCCCTCGTTTTGCACCCTGTTACTTGTGTACAGCAGGGGAAGAGTCCGGGAGCAGCTTATCTGCAGCAAGCTGTGGAGAAAATGGCGCTGGTTAGAGCTGAGGGAACAAGCTCCGCCCCCTCGATGGCGGGCTTCGGTCCCGCTGTTTCTTTATACTGGCGGGGCTTTATATACCTTCTCAGCAGTATCTATACTTGTGCCAGCCTATATATGAGGTAACAGTTGCTGCCCAGGGTGCCCCCCCTGCACCCTTGCTGTGCCGTTGTGTGTGTGTGGGAGCAATGGCGCGCAGCGCGACCGCTGCGCGGTACCTCGCGAAGATCTAAAGTCTTCTGCCGCCTTTGAAGTCTTCTTGCTTCCTATACTCACCCGGCTTCTATCTTCCGGCGGCGCGGCTCTGGGACGAACAGCGAGGACGACTCCTGTGTTCCTACCCTCTGGAGCTAATGGTGTCCAGTAGCCTAAGAAGCAGAGCCTATCAGTAAAGTAGGTCTGCTTCTCTCCCCTCAGTCCCACGAAGCAGGGAGCCTGTTGCCAGCAGTGCTCCCTGAAAATAAAAAACCTAACAAGAGTCTTTTCTAGAGAAATAGAGGGAGGAGCCAGCTCACGCCCATTAAAAGGTCTTAGAGTGCCCATGTCTCCTGCGGAGCCCGTCTATACCCCATGGTCCTTACAGAGTCCCCAGCATCCTCTAGGACGTAAGAGAAATCTGGATAAATACATGATACAAATAAGCAACAATGGTATAGTAAAAAGCCCACATTACCACTGCAGTGATTCAGCACAATTTACCATAACAGTATAACAGCTCTGTAGTTAGGCATGTTATAACCAGTAACTGGTAAGTCTTTACTATGGATGCACTCCAAAATGAATCCCTAAATTGAAATGTTTGCAAGTGTGTAGCTCCTGCAGGAAGGCAGAACAGGGGGCGATACGCACAAGTAGAGTAAAGTCATGTACATGTAAAGGGGGTACACACGGAGACACCAGTGCTTAAATTCTAAGCAATCTAACTAGATTGCTTAGAATTTAAGCACGGGTCTCTCCGTGTGTATGCCCCACAGCGATAGCGATGCGCTATCCCGCACGACACTATCGCCGATGCTAGATTGGCAATCTAGCAGGTTGCTCATTTCACCACTGGATGAAATGAGCGCCCCGCCCCCTACCCACTTAGCACACATCGCGCTGTTCTGTGCGGGGGGAGAGATGTGTGCTGAGTGGTCACTGATAAATCACTCAGCACACATGTGTACGGGGCTTAAGTGTACCAGTCTCCTGATAAGATGACCTAATGAGACACATTCACACTTATGTTAACAGGATTATCTTTTGCAGATAGTGTCACGTGGGGTAAAGGTACAATGATGGATGGTTGGTGGTGGTGGTGGTGGTGGTGGTGGTGGTGGTGGTGGTGGTGATGATGATGACGACAGTACCGGCAGCACAGCTGCCTCTGAATGGCTGGTTGCGTAATCACCCAGCCAGCTGATATTACTTCCCTTATTAGCATTGCAGCTATATTATATAGCTGTAGTCTATTTCTTGTTTGTCATTTTAGTTTAGATTACTGCAGGAAAGAAGATTCCAATTGTATTAATAAGGATATACACAATGTATGTTGTCTGTAGGTTGTTGCTTTTGTATTGAAAACGTGCGTCACATATGTTAAACACACTTTCTAGAGACTTACAGGTATATGCAATTGCGGTCGAATTCCCGAAATTGTCGAATTTCGGGTCATTTTCGCCCAAAAAAAAAATTCGCCTATGCAATTCAGTGCTTTCCGACCAAAAAACGGACTTTCAAAATTCGACTTTTTGAAATTCGAATTTTTGCAAATTCGACTTTTCTGCAATGATACAAGTGCTGCAATTCGACCAAAGCATATTCAATTCAAGTTTGGAAATTCGACAGCAGTGCTTTTAGACAGCAAATTCGTCATTTTCAATCCGCCACACTTTGGAGGGTGAAAACAATAAAAAAAAATTTAAACATGTTTTTTTTGGTGTTTTTTTTTTTAGGAATAGCATATCTATTTATATTAGAAGGGATTAGGTACTTTTTTTTTTTTTTTTTTTGAGGCACAAATATTATTTATATATTTTTTAAAATATTATTTTTTTATAAATTTTTTTTATTGCTGGAACGGTAAAATCCTTAAAAAAAATGGCGTGGGGTCCCCCCTCCAAAGCATAACCAGCCTCGGGCTCTTCGAGCTGGTCCTGGTTCTAAAAATGCGGGGGAAAAATTGACAGGGGATCCCCCGTATTTTTAAAACCAGCACCGGGCTCTGCGCCTGGTGCTGGTGCCAAAAATACGGGGGACAAAACGAGCAGGGGTCCCCCGTATTTTTCACACCAGCATCGGGCTCCACTAGCTGGACAGATAATGCCACAGCCGGGGGTCACTTTTATGCCGTGCCCTGCGGCTGTGGCATTAAATATCCAACTAGTCACCCCTGGCCGGGGTACCCTGGGGGAGTGGGGACCCCTTCAAACAAGGGGTCCCCCCCCCAGCCACCCAAGGGCCAGGGGTGAAGCCCGAGGCTGTCCCCCCCCATCCAATGGGCTGCGGATGGGGGGGCTGATAGCCTTTTGTGATAATGAAAAGAATATTGTTTTTTCCAGCAGTACTACAAGTCCCAGCAAGCCTCCCCCGCAAGCTGGTACTTGGAGAACCACAAGTACCAGCATGCGGGAGAAAAACGGGCCCGCTGGTACCTGTAGTACTACTGGGAAAAAAATACCCAAATAAAAACAGGACACACACACCGTGACAGTAAAACTTTATTTCATACGTCGACACACACATACTTACCTATGTTCACACGCCGACATCGGTCCTCTTCTCCATGTAGAATCCACGGATACCTGAAAAGAAAAGTTCAATATACTCACCTCAGCCATGGTCCAGAGATAAATCCACGGACTTGGCAAAATAACAAATCGCAAATACCCGACCAGCGGACTGAAAGGGGTCCCATGCTGACACATGAGACCCCTTTCCACGAATGAGACCTGTCAGTGACAGCTGTCACAGAAAGGTCTCTAAAGCCAATCAGGAAGCGCAACTTCGTTGCGCTCACCTGATTGGCTGTGCGCTGTCTGTGCTGTGACAGCGCATCGCAAAGCCGCTCCATTATATTCAATGGTGGGAACTTAGCGGCTAGCGGTGAGGTCACCCGCCGGTCAGCGGCTGACCGCGGGTTAACCCCCCCGCTAGCCGCCAAGTTCCCACCATTGAAACTAATGGAGCGGCTTTGCGATGCGCTGTCACAGCACAGACAGCGCACAGCCAATCAGGTGAGCGCCACGGAAGTAGCGCTTCCTGATTGGCTGAAGGGACTTCAGTGACAGGAGTCACGTGATGTCCCGGCATTCGGGAGAAAGGGGTCTGATGTGAAAGCATGGGACCCCTTTCAGTCCGGTATGGAGCGGGTGTTCGGTTTGTTTTTTTAACAAGTACGTGGATTTATATCTGGACGTGGATGTACCTCTGGACGCTGGAAGGTGAGTATAATTTTTTCACAGGTACCCTCGGATCGTCGGAGACCGTGGCAGTCGGCGTGTCAACATAGGTAAGTATGTGTGTGTCGGTAGTGTGTAATAAAGTTTTACTATCAAGGTGTCTGTGTACTGTTTTTATTTGGGTATTTTTTTTCCAGTAGTACTACTACAGGTACCAGCGGGCCCGTTTTTCTCCCGCATGCTGGTACTTGTGGTTCTCCAAGTACCAGCTTGCGGGGGAGGCTTGCTGGGACTTGTAGTACTTCTGGAAAAAACAATATCTTTTTATTATCACAAAAGGCTATCAGCCCCCCCATCCGCAGCCCATTGGATGGGGGGGGACAACCTCGGGCTTCACCCCTGGCCCTTGTGTGGCTGGGGGGGGGGACCCCTTGATTGTAGGGGTCCCCACTCCCCCAGGGTACCCCGGCCAGGGGTGACTAGTTGGGTAGTTAATGCCACGGCCGCAGGGCACGGCATAAAAGTGACCCCCGGCTGTGGCATTATCTGTCCAGCTAGTGGAGCCCGATGCTGGTGTGAAAAATACGGGGGACCCCTACTCTTTTTGTCCCCCGTATTTTTGGCACCAGCACCAGGCGCAGAGCCCGGTGCTGGTTTTAAAAATACGGGGGATCCCTGCCCAATTTTTCCCCGCATTTTTAGAACCAGGACCAGCTCGAAGAGCCAGAGGCTGGTTATGCTTTGGAGGGGGGACCCCACGCCATTTTTTTTTCTCGGGTTTTTCCCGTTTTTTTCCCGTTTTTTAAAATCGCGGCAAAATCCGCCAAATCGGCCGATTTTCGCCCGCGGGTCTGTCGAATCCGTTTTTCATTGAATATGGTGAATTCCGGCAGCCACCTGCCGGAATTCACCTGTCGAATTGAGTCGAATTAAAAAAACGGTGAAAAATTGCCGCGATTCGCCGTGAATTGCATATACCCCTTATTCTTTCTTGTGTGAATGACTAGGGTAATGGGACTATTTACTATTAATGCGGGCAGCTGCATTTCTATGCTGTAGCAGCTATAAATAAATATACAAGGGCGACTCAATCACTTTTTGTGATTTTTTTTTGTAAAAATTTGGTAAGAAATCAGAAGGTTATTAAAACTTACTTGATAAGCCCATCTTCCATATAGATGTCAGCATAGAAAGACTGGTCATCATTTACTATCCGACCTCCTTTGATTAAAAGGCGATCACTCTGAAAAATAAAAACATTGCGGTTAGTACTATACATTATACAGTGTCACACATGGTATGGGGACAGATTATTACTATTTTGAAACAACATAAAACAAAATGCAACAGTGAATTAATGAGAAGCTGCCAGTGCCACCAAACTCACTATATCTTATTATGTACCAAATCAGCGATTAATATACAGGGTGATTTACATATTTAGTAGCCAGATGGTACTGTGTGAGCCAACTGAGGAGTTTGTCCGTATAGGTCAATTACAGAGATGGAAAAAGAGGGGATATTTGGGAGGAAACAGATCTGGAAAATATACTAATAATAATAATAATAATAATAAATAATAATATTGCCAAATCAAGAAATAAATTAAAATCCCTTTAAACTGCACGAGGTAATGAATAATTAGGTCATTTTGTTGTAGAATCAGACACTACTCCTGGAATACAGTAAGCAGGTGCTTCTACATCTTTGAAACAATTATTAAATTACAGCAAGTTAGAAAAGTAAAAACTTGAACTCTGTTAGTAAAGAAGAATTTATGAAGGTGCTATCACCCGTCATGTATCTTTTCTCAAATCGGTTCAACTTACTGGAATAGAAAAGAGGTTTCCATCTGTTGGATTTCTTCAATTTACTGAATTTTTTACATGTTTTATGGATTCGCCCCACCTACCCTTAGGTGTTTTTAATTAGCATGGGTCCTTGCATTGCTGTCTACATATTAGAATGGGCACTATGGTAGGCAAGACCTGGATACATTTAGATAATATGTTAGTATTGGGGATGTTAGGGACCCACCTGATGAGGTCACCTTGACATGGTAAGTGGGCCCACATTTATATACCAAAGGTTGTACTAAGAACCTCAATTTTATATACCAAAGGTTTTACTAAGAACCTCAATTTTACTCTATGTTAAATTGTAGAGTTTATTAGAATTGTATGGATTACCCGTGTTCTCAGTGCTAGAGTGTGCACCTGCATTTTTCCTTTTTTTCTGTGTTGTACTACAATTGTTAGCAAGGTATCACCTCTTATGTTTCAAATTAGGGGGTGCAGTCCAGAAACCCCTCCCCCTTTACCATTTAAGAGAATAAAACAGATTTGACAATTTGAGCCAGTTCACGCATGGGTAATTCTGTTCACACATGTTTGTGCTTAAACTGATTCAAGTTAATGGTTTTTCATTTAGGCACAGCGGCATTATTTTTTTTACATTAAGACCTATCTAAAAACATGATGCCCAATTTTTGAGCCTCAAATTTGAGTTTGGGTCAGTGGATGCTTGTTCCACCATAAGACCATTCAAATCTGATTGAATTTCAAAATGGTTCAAAATGCGCATGTCTATGAAGATGGAACCATTACTCCAAGCAACATGATGCTGTAATGGATGCAAAATAACAGATACTAATATCCATCATGTTCATAAGCTTATTGTGATACATCTACTATTTGTGGTTTTAGAGTCATTGTTTGATTATTCACAATTCTAGTAATGTAAATGTGTATATCATCCATGTCAGGGACGTATGGTGAGGTGAATGGCTGGGGAGGCACACATAGGGATGGGTCTGAATGCTGGGAGCCTGTCTCACCCCCTACTTACTGTATCTCTCCCCTCACTACACTTAGCTACAGATGTTCATCAAGTCTCTTACATTCATCCCTGTACCTTCTCTTGCTGTTGCTGACTGAGCTCCGACTACAGTGCACTTCCTGGTCACATGACACATGCAAGTGTCCATCAGTGCACAAGGCCTGTCCCCACACTCAGAGGCGTGCCTCTATTAGCCCCCTTTCTGTACAGCTTTACTGCCCATGGTGTGGCCCCACCCCCAACTCTGCAATGCAGTGTCTGACTGTAGAACAGAGGCAGAGCTGTTGTTGCCTCATCTCTTGTCTTCCTGCAGCTCCAGGGAGCACCAGAAAGCTGGTGAGTTTTAGCTATAAAAAGGATTACATAAACAAAGAAGATGTTTATGTTATAAATATCTTCTATTATTCTAATTGTTTTCATATAAAATCTCAGGAGTTTGACAGGGAGTATGATGGGGAGGCTCTGCCTACCCTGACTGCACGTCCCTGATCCATGTAGGTGTTTTTCCTAATAACCATATATACAGCTGTTTTAAGTTCCTTACAGCCATACAAAAATACGGATTTTATACATGCTAGCACAAAAATAACCTCACACATATAAAAGTTACTTCAGGTCTTTTATTAGGTTAATATACACAGCTACATGCTGGTCTCTAGTTAGCTTAACCAGTGAACATCATCAAACTGGCCACATTAGACTTGTAAACCCCAAGCCTAACGTATAAAGTGTACTGGACAGAACACTGCTGTTTTAGCAGAAGGTAATTGATACGTTCCAAACGGAAGTATTTTGGGTAGACTGGATTTTATTTTTAACAATTTCAACAGTTTTATTTGGTCAATTAGTTGGGTCTCTGGAAACGCCCAGTGTCCACATGCAGTCTAGATCCAAATGTGGTTACATAGATTTAAAGAAACATTTCCACTGCACCTACTGTATAGAAGACCTTGCAATTAAACCATGTAGGAACATTCTCCAACAGTGCCTACTCGCCTGACTATTGCCAATGCTCTTCCTATGGATCATCTCCATACTAGAAATTCACCTCTACAGTCCATTTTGAATGTAATTGGTCTAATGTCTATGCAAAATTTTCTTCCACTGCTGCTTCGCTGTAAGTGGCTAATTGGTTGCCTGTATTTTATCAAATCCAATAACCCCCCCCCCACCCCAAAAAAAAACAAATAAAAAACCAACAGTCATAAACAGAACTACGCTAACAAACGCCTCTTACCAGATCCCAAATATCTCCCAACCACACTTATTACCTGTACTCATTCCTGTTTACAGTACTTCTTCCAGGCTGCCCACAATACATACCACACAATGGGCTGTGCAGATCTAATTAAAATTCAAATGCAGCAGGAGTCTTCTGTAGGAGATGGACTTCTCCTGTCAGCATTAGCGAGGGTACGAGTGCTGCATTTCAGGACGCAGCCTCGCGTGATAGTTATAGACGCCCGCCAGCCTGCATAAGCTAAAGCTTACTCAGGCTGGCCATAGGAACCAAACACCTGGGTCCAGGAAGTCTGTGTCCTACGACGCAGATCCAAATGCTGCAGCATGTCAATCATTCTGCGGCTGACCGGGAACTGCGAGCAACATCGTAAGAGCCGTTCTGCACAGCAGCTGAAACAGTGTTTCTTTTAGTAGTAAATTTACCCCTAAGTCTTGTTTCCTTAAAACCCAGTCTTGTTTTACATATTCCCAGGGGTGCCACAATGTTTTTAGGTAGGTCGAGTGCCAACATATAGAGGGGGAATTAATATCTTAACGCGCCCCCTATCTCCTGTCTAAAGTGACGGGACATAGAGGGGAGATATTCAACTGGCCCCCGTTTATCACCCCTATTGCGCCCAGTACAGTCGGGTTTAGGCGTGCAAAGCACTTAAACCTGACTAAACTGATGGGCGCGATCGTAAAAAGACCCATTTGGGCGCCCAAACGGGTCTCTTTACATTTCAGCTCCGGGGGGGGGGGGGGGTAGCGAGCTGAAATTAACCTGACAAGTCCGTCTGCAGCAAAATTAGAATAGCTGCGGGCACGATCGCGGGAGGGAGCAAGGGGGAACATTTAAAATCCGGCCCATAATATCATTTTGGCACCCCTAAATCGGTGTGTGTGTGTGTTACATATATATATATATATATATATATATATATATATATTTGTCGAAATCGAAAATATTTCAGTACACACATCACGTACAAACACCACACAGATGGCCTCCGTGCGCGTACTTGTTATGCCGTGCGTGCACATATTCGCAAGTTGCGTATGACCGCTCACGCGGTCCTGCGTATTAGCGAGTGGTATGAGTAATTACAGTAGTATTTGTGATCGCATGGAAAAGCCATAAAAGCACATTACACATTTAATATACATAGTGCACGATTTACACATAGTCAGCATGCACCACACCAGCGAGTTACACTTGCTTAAAGGGTATAATAACAAAGGGATTCACCTTTACAGGATATGAGGGGACAGAATTAGGTTAGGAGGTGGTGTTTGGTATCCAGCTGTAGGGTATTTTAAGAGCAATATTCCGGTGTTGGTTTGCGGTAGATAGCACGCTCCTGCGAATAGATATGCGCAGGAGTAGAATATTAATATCAACTGTATTTACTGTACTCCTGATATTCGGCGGGAACCCAGTGGAGACCAACTGCAAGTGCACCTGGACCAGACATCGCCCACCTATTCAAACCGACCTATGACCTCTCCTGTACTATAAATGACCATCCCAGTGACCAATAGATGAAGAGCTTACAGTTTCCATTGTGTTAGGTTTTGGACAAATGTATAAAAAGCCAGCTGCAGGCCCGGTCACACACAATCTCTGAAAGTCATCTACCTTGATGACTGAGGACCGGACCGGGAAGCGCAGGCGAACAAACGTATGTACCATTGACTGTAGCCTTTTTCTCTTATTGTATTGTATTGTATTATTCTTGTAACCCCCTGCTAAGTAAAATAACCGTTGGTGGGTTGGATCCCAACATAGTTTTGAAATACAATTGGTGTCGTGTCCCATTTCCTGCTAAGGTTTAAGGTATATTTCTATCACACGTGTAGCTGCATTGTACTCTCAGCGTGTCCGTGAGGGACCCGTATGCCTCACCCGCGCTTTTGCCGCACCATGAACCGGGGGACCCCCTGGCAGGATCCCCGGTTTGTGCTCACCACCGACGAATTACCTTCAGGCAGCATTAGGGGTGTGCGGCATGCTGCGACTGCGACAGCTAAGGCGCAGTGCCCCGCTGAACAAACAGCGGGGAAGCGGCTCTGCACCTCACGATGCCAGTTACCGCCTCCCCGCCTAACTCCCACGGCGCAGGTATGCTGTTGCCCAAACAGCATACTGAAAATAATAAAGTTTTAAAAGAAACTGAAGAAATCTCTCTGGAGCTCCAGAGTGTACATCCTCTCCTGAGGGCATTTTTTTCTAAACTGCCTGTGGGAGGGGGCATAGAGGGGAGGAGCCAGCACACCCAGTGGAAGAAATTTAAAGTGCACCCCGTCTATACCCCTTTGAACTAATGTGTCCCCAATATCCCCCATGGATGCTAGAGAAAATAAGAACTTACTTACCGATAATTCTATTTCTCGTAGTCCGTAGTGGATGCTGGGAACTCCGTAAGGACCATGGGGAATAGCGGCTCAGCAGGAGACTGGGCACAAAAGTAAAGCTTTAGGACTACCTGGTGTGCACTGGCTCCTCCCCCTATGACCCTCCTCCAAGCCTCAGTTAGGATACTGTGCCCGGACGAGCGTACACAATAAGGAAGGATTTTTGAATCCCGGGTAAGACTCATACCAGCCACACCAATCACACCGTACAACTTGTGATCTGAACCCAGTTAACAGCATGATGGAAAGATGGCTCACAACAACAATAACCCGATTTAGTTAACAATAACTATGTACAAGTATTGCAGACAATCCGCACTTGGGATGGGCGCCCAGCATCCACTACGGACTACGAGAAATAGAATTATCGGTAAGTAAATTCTTATTTTCTCTGACATCCTAGTGGATGCTGGGAACTCCGTAAGGACCATGGGGATTATACCAAAGCTCCCAAACGGGCGGGAGAGTGCGGATGACTCTGCAGCACCGAATGAGAGAACTCCAGGTCCTCCTCAGCCAGGGTATCAAATTTGTAGACTTTAGCAAACGTGTTTGCCCCTGACCAAGTAGCTGCTCGGCAAAGTTGTAAAGCCGAGACCCCTCGGGCAGCCGCCCAAGATGAGCCCACCTTCCTTGTAGAATGGGCATTTACAGATTTTGGCTGTGGCAGGCCTGCCACAGAATGTGCAAGCTGAATTGTACTACAAATCCAACGAGCAATAGTCTGCTTCGAAGAAGAAGCACCCAGCTTGTTGGGTGCATACAAGATAAACAGCGAGTCAGATTTTCTGACTCCAGCCGTCCTGGAAACATATATTTTCAGGGCCCTGACAACGTCTAGCAACTTGGAGTCCTCCAAGTCCCTAGTAGCCGCAGGCACCACAATAGGTTGGTTCAGGTGAAACGCTGACACCACCTTAGGGAGAAACTGAGGACGAGTCCTCAATTCCGCCCTGTCCGAATGGAAAATCAGATAGGGGCTTTTGCAGGATAAAGCCGCCAATTCTGACACTCGCCTGACCGAAGCCAGGGCCAACAGCATGGCCACTTTCCATGTGAGATATTTTAAATCCACAGATTTAAGTGGTTCAAACCAATGTGATTTGAGGAACCCCAAAACTACATTGAGATCCCAAGGTGCCACTGGAGGCACAAAAGGAGGCTGTATATGCAGCACCCCCTTGACAAACGTCTGAACTTCAGGAACTGAAGCCAGTTCTTTCTGGAAGAAAATTGACAGGGCCGAAATCTGAACCTTAATGGATCCCAATTTGAGGCCCATAGACACTCCTGTTTGCAGGAAATGCCGGAATCGACCCAGTTGAAATTCCTCCGTTGGGGCCTTCCTGGCCTCGCACCACGCAACATATTTTCGCCAAATGCGGTGATAATGCTTTGCGGTTACATCCTTCCTGGCTTTGATCAGGGTAGGGATGACTTCCTCCGGAATGCCTTTTTCCTTCAGGATCCGGCGTTCAACCGCCATGCCGTCAAACGCAGCCGCGGTAAGTCTTGGAACAGACAGGGTCCTTGTTGGAGCAGGTCCCTTCTTAGAGGCAGAAGCCACGGGTCCTCTGTGAGCATCTCTTGAAGTTCCGGGTACCAAGTCCTTCTTGGCCAATCCGAAGCCACGAGTATAGTTCTTACTCCTCTCCGTCTTATAATTCTCAGAACCTTGGGTATGAGAGGCAGAGGAGGGAACACATACACTGACTGGTACACCCACGGTGTTACCAGAGCGTCCACAGCTATTGCCTGAGGGTCCCTTGACCTGGCGCAATACCTGTCCAGTTTTTTGTTGAGGCGGGACGCCATCATGTCCACCTTTGGTTTTTCCCAACGGTTTACAATCATGTGGAAGACTTCTGGATGAAGTCCCCACTCTCCCGGGTGGAGGTCGTGCCTGCTGAGGAAGTCTGCTTCCCAGTTGTCCATTCCCGGAATGAACACTGCTGACAGTGCTATCACATAATTTTCCGCCCAGCGAAGAATCCTTGCAGCTTCTGCCATTGCCCTCCTGCTTCTTGTGCCGCCCTGTCTGTTTACGTGGGCGACTGCCGTGATGTTGTCCGACTGGATCAACACCGGCTGACCTTGAAGCAGAGGTCTTGCTAGGCTTAGAGCATTGTAAATGGCCCTTAGCTCCAGGATATTTATGTGAAGTGATGTCTCCAGGCTTGACCACAATCCCTGGAAATTCATTCCCTGTGTGACTGCTCCCCAGCCTCGCAGGCTGGCATCCGTGGTCACCAGGACCCAGTCCTGAATGCCGAATCTGCGGCCCTCTAGAAGATGAGCACTCTGCAACCACCACAGGAGAGACACCCTTGTCTTTGGTGACAAGGTTATCCGCTGATGCATCTGAAGATGCGACCCGGACCATTTGTCTAGCAGATCCCACTGGAAAGTTCTTGCGTGGAATCTGCCGAATGGGATTGCTTCGTAGGAAGCCACCATTTTTCCCAGGACCTTTGTGCATTGATGCACTGACACTTGGCCTGGTTTTAGGAGGTTTCTGACTAGTTCGGATAACTCCCTGGCTTTCTCCTCCGGGAGAAACACCTTTTTCTGGACTGTGTCCAGGATCATCCCTAGGAATAGAAGACGTGTCGTCGGGATCAGCTGCGATTTTGGAATATTGAGAATCCAACCGTGCTGCCGCAACACTACCTGAGATAGTGCTACCCCGACTTCCAACTGTTCCCTGGATCTTGCCCTTATCAGGAGATCGTCCAAGTAAGGGATAACTAAAACTCCCTTCCTTCGAAGGAGTATCATCATTTCTTCATGTTTGCTGCAGCCTTTTCCCTCTCCCTCTGCCACGGGGCAGAAAAGAGGAACCTTTTGCCCGCTTGCCCTTATGGGGCCGAAAGGACTGCGCCTGATAATACGGCGTCTTCTTATGTTGAGAGGCTACCTGGGGTAAAAATGTGGATTTCCCAGCAGTTGCCGTGGCTACCAGGTCTGATAGACCTACCCCAAATAACTCCTCCCCTTTATAAGGCAATACTTCCATATGCCTTTTGGAATCCGCATCCCCTGACCACTGTCGTGTCCATAACCCTCTTCTGGCAGAAATGGACAGCGCACTTACTCTTGATGCCAGTCGGCAGATATCCCTCTGTGCATCACGCATATATAGAAATGCATCTTTTAAATGCTCTATAGTCAGTAATATACTGTCCCTGTCTAGGGTATCAATATTGTCCGTCAGGGAATCCGACCAAGCCACCCCAGCACTGCACATCCAGGCTGAGGCGATTGCTGGTCGCAGTATAACTCCCGTGTGAGTGTATATACATTTTAGGATATTTTCCTGCTGTCAGCAGGTTCCTTAAGGGCGGCCGTCTCAGGAGAGGGTAGAGCCACCTGTTTAGACAAGCGTGTGAGCGCTTTATCCACCCTAGGGGGTGTTTCCCAACGTGCCCTATCCTCTGGCGGGAAAGGGTATGATGCCAATAACCTTTTAGGAATTATCAGTTTTTTATCGGGGGAAACCCACGCTTCATCACACACTTCATTTAATTCCTCCGATGCAGGAAAAACTACAGGCAGTTTTTTCTCACCAAACATAATACCCTTTTTAGTGGTACTTGTATTATCAGAAATATGTAAAACATTTTTCATTGCCTCAATCATGTAACGTGTGGCCCTACTGGAAGTCACATTCGTCTCTTCATCGTCGACACTGGAGTCCGTATCCGTGTCGGCGTCTGTGTCTGCCATCTGAGGTAACGGGAGTTTTAGAGCCCCTGATGGCCTTTGAGACGCCTGGACAGGCACAAGCTGAGTAGCCGGCTGTCTCATGTCGTCAACTGTCTTTTGTAAAGAGCCGACACTGTCACGTAATTCCTTCCATAAGCCCATCCACTCAGGTGTCGACTCCCTAGGGGGTGACATCTCTATTACAGGCAATTGCTCCGCCTCTACATCATTTTCCTCCTCAAACATGTCGACACAATCGTACCGACAAACCGCACACACACAGGGAATGCTCTGATAGAGGACAGGACCCCACTAGCCCTTTGGGGAGACAGAGGGAGAGTATGCCAGCACACACCAGAGCGCTATATATACACAGGGATACCACTATATAATGTGTTTTTCCCTTTATAGCTGCTGATATTATCAAACTGCGCCAAATTAGTGCCCCCCCTCTCTTTTTTACCCTTTTCTGTAGTGCAGGACTGCAGGGGAGAGTCAGGGAGACGTCCTCCCAGCGGAGCCGTGATGGAAAATGGCGCCAGTGTGCTGAGGAGATAGGCTCCGCCCCCTTCTCGGCTGACTTTTCTCCCGCTTTTTGCTGAATTCTGGCAGGGGTTAAAATACATCCATATAGCCCTGGGGGTTATATGTGGTGTATTTTCGCCAGCCAAGGTGTTTATATTGCTGCTCAGGGCGCCCCCCCCTAGCGCCCTGCACCCTCAGTGACCGGAGTGTGAAGTGTGCCTGAGGAGCAATGGCGCACAGCTGCAGTGCTGTGCGCTACCTTGTTGAAGACGGATGTCTTCTGCCGCCGATTTTCCGGACCTCTTCTTGCTTCTGGCTCTGTAAGGGGGCCGGCGGCGCGGCTCTGGGACCGGACTCCGAGGCTGGGCCTGTGTTCGGTCCCTCTGGAGCTAATGGTGTCCAGTAGCCAAGAAGCCCAAGCTGGCTGCAAGCAGGCAGGTTCGCTTCTTCTCCCCTTAGTCCCTCGATGCAGTGAGCCTGTTGCCAGCAGGTCTCACTGAAAATAAGAAACCTAAAACTAACTCTTTCTAAGAAGCTCAGGAGAGCCCCCTAGATTGCACCCTGCTCGGTCGGGCACAAAAATCTAACTGAGGCTTGGAGGAGGGTCATAGGGGGAGGAGCCAGTGCACACCAGGTAGTCCTAAAGCTTTACTTTTGTGCCCAGTCTCCTGCGGAGCCGCTATTCCCCATGGTCCTTACGGAGTTCCCAGCATCCACTAGGACGTCAGAGAAATTGTGAGTACTATTGTATCTGGCACTGCAAGGGGGGGGGAGCATTGTTTGTGTATCTGGCACTGCAAGGGGGGGCATTATTTGTGTAACTGGCACTGCAAGGGGGGGGCATTATTTGTGTATCTGGCACTGCAGGGGGCATTATTTGTATCTGGCACTGGGGAGGCATTACTGTTGTAGGCCACACCTGCTTTTCTGAGGCCACGCCCACTTTCACAGGAATGTACAAGCATTGAGGGGAGGGGGTAGCTCTTCCAGAGGTTTTATTTTCCGAAAGTAGCTTACACCCCAATTAAGGTTGGAGACCACTGCTGCAGAGTCTGGAGCTGGGTCCACAGAGAAGCCCTGGAGGTTGGCAGAGATGTGCTGTGCGGAGGGAGGAGGTGGATCAGCCAGCAAGGGGATCATCTCCCTACACTGCCTGTGGTAACGCTAGATGGCGGCTGCACTGTGCCCCACTACCCATATACAGTAGAGAGCAGCTACAATAACGCATTCTGCATTAATGTTACGTTATAGGTTTAGTGTATTTAGTGGCTGCAGTTACCATCCAACCAAACTAAGGGGTCTATTCATGAAGCAGTGAAAAGAGTGGAAAAGTGAGCCTGTGGAGAAGTTGAACATGACAACCAATCAGCTGCTCCATACAGTTGTATAGTATGAAAATTATAAATGTTCCGTCAATGCTGATTGGTTGCCATGGGCAACTTCTCCACTGGCTCACTTCTCCACACTTTTCACTGCTTCATGAATAGACCCATAGGTGTTCTCCTTGCACATTCCTACAGACTACTCAGGAACATCACTAGAAAAAGCAACACCAGCAATGACCACCCAACATTGCGGTTAAATGTATACAAAACTAAATGCATGCCATCATCTCAGAACATTGTTCTTTACTACATTTCTAAAATGTATTGACAAACAAAAAACAAACAGAGCTTAGAACCATAAAAAAAAGGATTTATTGTCGCCTTTGTCTCTAATTATACACTTCTACCAATCAGAGGAAAGCAAGCCGTCACCCTGATTAGAAACAGATTATTTTTAGGACATTTTCAGAGATAGCATAAAAAAAAAGGCTAAACACAAGTTTGATACTCCTTGTAGTGTAATATCACTGCTCATATCCCACCATCCGCCCCTCTCTTCCTGTTAGCATGTTTATTTGGAGTTTTAGGGGTATATTCAATTAGCGTCGGATCCATTCCGACATGCATTTGTCGGAATGGATCCGACAACCCCTATTCACATCTCATCTCAATTCGACTTTTTCAAGTCGAATTGAGATGAGTGACCCAGAGCAGGAGAGGGCAGACAGATCAGCGCTAACAGTAGCGCTGCAGGAGGATGTCACACAGCCGCCCGACCTCACGGCAGTGTCCACCCGGCTCCAGCAGTGACCTCACTTGCTGGAGCTGGGTGGAAGCTGCCGTGAGCGGCGCGGCTATGTGACATCCTGCTGCAGCGCTGATCTCCTCTATATGCCCGCAGCTGTCCCCCGTCTCCCCACGGCTCTCCCCTCTCTCCTGCTCTGGATCCCACATCTCAGTCCAACATTTTTTTATGTCGGACTGAAATGGTTGAAAAGGGGTCCAAAATCGACACAAGCACGTGGATCGGCAGCTATTCCGCCGATCCACGTGCTTTTCGACAAGTCGAAAAATTTTGGGATATATTGAATAGGTCGAATCACGATTCAACCTTAAAAAGTCGAAAACTGCTATCTTTTCGACTTACGGCAGCTTTTGACTTTAATTGAATATACCCCATAGTATGTTGACCCTGAAAGTAATTTGTGATTAAGCATCATTTTAGCCCCACTGTAAACGGTTTCCGGTCTCTAGGTCGACCACACTTAGGTTGACCACTATTGGTCGACATGCATTAGGTCGATATGGTCACTAGGTCGACATGAGTTTTTCACAATTTTTTTAAATTTTTTATTTATTTATTTTTTACTTTTTCATACTTTAAGATCCACGTGGACTACAACTGGGAACTTTAACCTGGGACACGGAGCACTAATTGGGGTTCCCGGTCACTCTACGAAGAAAATGTCAGTTTAAAAAAAACAAAAAACATTATGTCGACCTTATGCTTGTGTCGACCTATTTTGGGTGTCGACGTAGTTACTGACGACCTAGACACTGTCGACCTAAGTGTGGTCGGCCCCCTCAACCACACCCCTGTAAACTGCATTAGATTACAATGCAGAACGCACACACATTAGGCAGATGTATAAATCAGTGCCTGCGATGTATTCTGAGTGGCAGCTGAACCACTGCGATTGCAAGGTCCCACCGACCATGTGTAGGCAGTGGCTATTGCCAGGGAGGGTTCCCGGGGCTAATTATGCTATGTGTATCCCATAGGCTACAGCGAGCCAATGACATTTGCAGATGACGTTGCTTCAGGGGCTTGGTAAACCTGGCAGCATCGCACTGGAGATATCTGCTGCAGTTGATCAGTAACACATTTGTGTGATTTGCAGTTACCAGTTACTCCTCCAGCAACCCCCCCCCCCCCCCCCAATTTTTTTTTCTTTCCACAAAATATTTTTTGAGGAATGAGCTGCTACAAGATTGACTAAATCCAAAACTGCAGTTTGCTATGTATCACAATTAGGACTTCACATGAATTAATATACTGTACATGTAGGAGTGGAGCCAACCAACAAGAAAATGTGCCGAGCACATTACGTATATACCCTCACATTCTTGGTATAGTATAACCACCCACAAAGCATTTTACAATACACAGCTTAGTTTTGGGTTCTCTCCCCATCACCTAAGCCCATAGGATATTGACTCCTTTAAATGCAAAACAATGTTCCCAATTCATTACTGTGTAATCCCCACGAGGAGGAATCCCCCAAAGCTACATATTTTTTCTACAGCATTTCAGGATCCATAAATCTATAGAAAAGCGCCTACATCTCCAAAAATGCTTTTTTCACACATTTCAGTATCGATTGTGTGCGCAACAGCATCACATACCCCGGGGCACAGTAGGCGTTTTAGGTAGTATCAGATAAGCAACAGTCTCTTAAGGGCAGTACACACGGGGAGAGATGTATGCTAAGCGATCTGTCACAGACCGCTCAGCACACATCTCTCCCCCCACTCAGTACAGCGCGATGTGTGACGAGCGAGGGGGGACGGACAGGGGGGCCAATCTAGCACCGGCGACAGCGACACGCTGGATCTCTCTATGGGGTCAATTCAATTCTGCAATTTATGAATATTGCCGGGAATTAGCTCCCGACGCTATTCAATTCAGCTCCAGTTAAGTCGGCGATGTCCCGTTCTCGCCGACTAAACAGGTTGAATTGTCGGGAGAACGGGCATTCTCCGACTTAACTCCCCGGCGCGAGGCTGATTCCCGACAGAATCAGCCTCGCGCCGGCCGTGAGGCAGCACTTTTGTCGGGTTTCTTCTCTCATCCCCCGGGGATGAGAGACGAATTCCCGACAATTGCGGGTAACTAGCAGGTGAATTGAATAGCGTCGGGAGCTAATTCCCGGCGATATTCATAAATTGCCGAATTGAATTGACCCCCATGTGTACCCCCCTTTTACAATCTGGAAGATGTGTAATATGACCTCTGGTACTTTGTAATCCCTAGTAAAAATGCCTGTGAATTTGGGGGAGATGTATCAGACGGGTGTAGTATGGTATGCCGGCGGCCGGGCTCCCGGCGACCAGCATACCGGCGCCGGGAGCCAGACCGCCAGCATACCAACAGCGCGGCGAGGGCAAATGAGCCCCTTGCGGGCTCGCTGCGTTTGCCATGCTGCGGGCACGGTGGCGCGCGCTATTTTATTCTCCCTCCAGGGGGTCGTAGACCCCCACGAGGGAGAAAAAGTGTCGGTATGCCGGCATTCCGGCGCCGGTATACTGTGCGCCGGGATCCCAACAGTCGGCATACTGAAGACCACCCGTATCAGACCTTAGAGAGAGATACAGAGGAGAAGTTGCCAATAGTAACAAATCAGCTTCTAGCTTTCATTTATCTAGCAGCTTACAAATAGACAGGTAAGCCGGATACACTCTTGCTGTGACTTTGCTTATGATTGTACGATCACGTGGGCACTGACTGTAACACCTTTTGCTTCATGTATGTTTACCTTTTGTGATTTACCCATTTTAAAATGATCCATACCATAGTCTCATTGAACAAGTTGATACATTATAAATATTAATCACAGCAACAATATACTTAAATGTCTCTTTATACTGGATCATTTTGTGTGTTTTACGTTGAATGGTGCTTTAAAAAGGGAAACACAGGCATTACTTTTCTATCTGCACTTAGACAAGCTCAATGGATTTGCTTGTTTCTTTATCCCAACTACTGTATATACACAGGCATTTAAATGGTGTAAAAAAAGCTTTCTTTGTAAAACTAAAAAAAAAAAAAAATCCCCCCCCCCCCCAAAAAAAAATTATTATTATTTTTTTTTAAAAAGTGGGTTTTAAGCTTATTCCTGGATGACTGAAGGCAATGTGCTGCAGATTGCAGGGTTTGGTTAATTAGTAATCTGCCAGAACGTAAAAGGGATACAAGTGAAAATGGAATATCATTCCACCCTTCTTTTCATACAAGAAAATATTTTTCACAATAATTTATGTGCATAAATATGGCATACATAAATCCTGCCTTAGTATGGTCTCCAAATACAGCACAAAGTACATATACAATGTATAAGACCGTGCTCTGCATTGCCATGTAGTTAGTTTGTGTTTGGGTTTCCAGGCACTGGTTACCCCCCTCCCCCCATCCCCCACCCTAAGCACATTCCCACTCACAGATTTTGATCATTACATTAAAGCCCATACACACGACGAGATCTGAGCGAGATCCTACACAATCTCATCCAGTGTGTACACTCAATGTCATTAACGATGTGCGCTCCTGCGCATCATTAACGACCCCCTCCCTCGTCCGAACATGTACGGACGAGGGTGGTCCTCGTTAACGACAGCCATGCTACACATGCAGCATGGCTGTTGTTCCACCTGCCGCCCCACCGCCTTCGCTGCCTGTCTTGCCGATGCCGCACCCCCGCCAATATCCAGGTCAGCGGTCACTTTAGATTACTTTACTCGTTCTCATATTGTTTTTTTTTCCAGGATGTATTTAATATTCATATTAAATTAGCAGCGGGGCTTATCGCGCCTCTTATAGCAGTGCCCTGAGCTATTCATTTGCAGCCCGCAGGATGCACTTAGCGTGGGTGTTTCTGCTCACACCCTCCTGAGGTGTGAACAGACATCTACAGTAAGTAAGGCTTTTTGCCCTTAGCACATCTGCAACAAGCACATTAGCCCATAGCTCTGTGCACTTAACCCAGAACCTATGTTTACCACAAGAGTAAATGGGCTTAAAATTGAAAAGCTTCGGCATTCAAAGCTCGAGGCTAGCCTCACAGCTAATTGAATATGTCTAATACAGTAGCTCCAGAGTCAGACTTATAATTCAATATAGAAAACCCATGTTTCCCTTTAGAATGTATAACACATAATAGAAATAGCCTATTTTAAGTTAAAAAGTTCACACACAAAGAAAAAGAAACGTGCGCACACACTTTCATTTTGTGTCTGAACACTAATACTGTAACACATCACCATTTGGGATATATAAAGCACATCTGGTACAAATTGTGCATATTTCCCTGTTTCTGTGTTCCTTGAACAAATCAGAAATTGTGGATAGGAGAGACAGAGAACCTCTGCTCCGCAGTAAGAATTCCTCTGCTTTATGAGTCACAGCCTGGGGAAAAACAGGCCGTGTACTGCCAGAGGATCACATCATTCTCCCAGCAACGAGACTTCCGTGTGATGAACAAGTTATCCTATTGAGTTCAGTTCTGTCTCAGCAGCGTTCGCTGGAGATTATTGCAATTTACTAAGAGTTCTACAGATCACAACACTAGCTCCAAATAAATTATTATTTATAATTAACCTTTAATTATAGGATGCCACAGGGGGTCTGCAGCACCTAACAAAGACCATATACAGTGCAAACACCAAAGGGCTAGTGCATACAGAGATTATATATATATATATATATATATACACACACATACACACACACACACACACACACACACACACACACACACACACACCCTTCTACTCCACAGGAGGTTTCCGTCCTCCCCGAGCTCGCCCTAGGACACCTGCGTTACGGTTTGACAGGTGTACTGCCCCAGTCAAACTCCCACCACTTATTATATTAAGCAATCTTGGCTCATACAGTATTCCTGCGTACCTTTATGGGATGCAGGGAAGAATGGACTACCATACATTGCTATGGAGTGACTTTACAACCCTACAATCGCAGAGAGTTGTAATGTCCCCTTTGAGTACTATCTTTTTATTCTGAATAAATCATGATTCTGGTGCCTAAAGTATTTTCACTGCCTTTTTTCATATCTTATTTTAATTGGAAAGTAAGAAAATGCTCCCAAAACTCCTCTGATCAGGCCCTAAAGTTTTTAAATAAAAATGAACACAATAGAGACTCTAATGGTTCACCACGAAATTGTATGATTAAACTTGGACTTCAGGTATAACTGAAATGTGTCCGGCTTTAAATGTCAGACCTGGTAAACACGCTTGTATAAATGTATTTAAGAGTTCTTTTACTCTGGATAACAATGGCAGAGAAGATACTAAATAAATGTAGCAGATCAACAATTAAATTCCAGGACAGACAGGTAGAAAAACGTGAGCTACCAGCCAGTGCCATCTGCTGCACCTATAAGCTGGAGTGGGCACAGTGACCTAAGCTGACACCCATTTAACTGCATTCCTCTTCCTTTGCAAATCCCTTTCTGTAGGCATGCAGGCTCTTTGATACGTTCATATCTTTCCTCCTACACCCACACCATGGCATGGAAAGGTCTAGTTCTGTACATGTGTGCCTTGACATCCATCCGTGGGCATAGAGGCTAGAGATGGTTCTCTGATAGGCCTGAACAGAACACTGCAAGCAGCTCCCTTTATACCTCTAAACAAGTGCTTCATTGAGACCTCAGAAATGTAGTGAAACTACACAGCACAAACCATGCGATAGAAGGCTTGGATAGCACAGCTTGCTTCCTTCCCAGCAAAAGCATATTCTTGTTCTTTTAACGTTTCAAGCAGGCAGAAAGGAGTACAGCCAATTATATGCTGGAATTTCAAACAGATCATTATGGAAGATAGCCCATCAAAGCGGAGCATGATCTATTTTTGTTTCGATTCAGTATGTTTTTTAATTAATTATACAACTGGACTGGAAAAGATATGCGCGCGCACACACACACCCACAATAAATCCATTTAAAAAAATAAAATAAAATATTAATAGACACGCTCCGGCAAGCTACTGTAACTAGTTTGGTTCTGCAACTTGGCAACATGAAAAAAATCCAAAAACTTTTTTGCTAGAATTTTATTTAATATTACTATTGCAATATAAGAGAGGAATGAATCTAAACAATGTGAGAGATTATGTAACGTCAAATCTTCTCCCTAGGATTCTTCTTCAGCCAGGGCCAGCAAGATGTGGTAGGTATTGCAGGGAGGCACCGGGCTGGAGAGGCACTCTCCCCTGCTATCCACTGTTGCGCCTGTGAAACTCTATGACAATGCACTTCAGCGCAGACCCGCCGATCCCCAGAACTGCTGCTGTAGATAGGAAGCATTTCCTGATACAGCCCGTGGGCTCAGTGGCCAGTGACTGACCGCTCATCAAGAAATATGATGCCTTAGGCAGGCCCATTTTGAAATACCAAAATCTGTGGCCTTCCCTTGATACCATGTCATTTCCTTCTCCAACAACAAAACTTTTTTTGTTTCATCTTGTTTTTCTCATCTATCTTTTCTTGCCAATGTCAAGCCTCTCAGACCTTTTCTCACCTATGCTTGCATTTTGCCTTCTTCCTCTCTGGGCCTAATTCAGTTGATCGCAGCAGCAAATTTGTTAGTTGGGTAAAACCATGTGCACTGCAGGGGGGGGGGGGGGGGGAGGCAGATATAACATGTGCAGAGAGAGTAATATTTGGGTGGGGTGTGTGCAAACTGAAATCTAAATTGCAGTGTAAAAATAAAGCAGCCAGTATTTACCCCGCACAGAAACAAAATAACCCACCCAAATCTAACTCTCTCTGCAAATGTTATATCTGCCCCCCCTGCAGTGCACATGGTTTTGCCCAACTGCTAACAAATTTGCTGCTACGATCAGATCTGAATTACCCCCTCTGTGCCAGCCTCTCTGTTCATATTCTTTCAGTGATAGCCTTTCTACGCATCCTGTGCAGGCTTCTCTTCCCTTCGTCTGCGGCTGCCTCTCTGCCCATCCTCTCCCCACCACCCACTGCCTCCACCTGTCATCCTCCGCCCATCATCCACTGTCTCTCCCCATCACTCTCTCTCGTCACCCTCTACTTTATCATGTCACCTCCTGTCTCTCACTGTCACACTCTACCCATTACAAACTGCTTTTCCTCGTCACCCACTCCCTTTCCCTGTCTCATTCTCCTTGTCACCCACTGCCTCTCCCTGGCGTCATCCACTGCCTGTCCCATTTGTAGGAGGGTGTAAATCTTTAGTTTGCAGGGGGCGCTGAACACCCTAGCACCAGCCATGCTTCTTCCTTTAACACGTTCTCTCTATTCAGTGTTCTAATTCCAAGATGTTGTACCTAGTTTCTTCTATTATTGTCTATCCTGTTACTCACAACATAAATATAAATCACTAAAGGGTCCATTTACTCACAGGCTAAAGGGGTTATGCCATCTGTATTTAGCAAACAGCAGTAAGCTCAGCTATATAGTGTATATTTCTGGACAATGGGAACCTAGTGAAGCCCTCAACACTTTGCCAAGTCTCCACCAAGTTGCCGTAATGCGCAGACAGCCATTAGCCAGTAACCCACAGCTGACTTTAATTTTAGGCTGCCAGTAGCTCAGCAGAGGACACCAGGGATGGAGTAAGTTAACAGGTACATTATGTTAAATACTGGCATCGAGTGTATGGAACATAGAGATTGTGTGTTTTTTTCCCCCCCTATGTATCACCATGCGGATCCTGTTCTGTCAAACCTCACACGTAAACACTGGTCAGTGGCATAGTTACAGGCTTGTGGTAAATTGACCAAACTTTCCATTTTGAAACCTAAAGAACCAAAGCTTCTACACAGCTGACTGGACAAGATGGTGGAAAGATGCACTTCCGTAAACGTACTGCATTAGATCTTATATAATCACACCACTGAAAGCAGAAACAGGTTTCCGTGTACATTTTTTGGATCTATCACCACAGTTATAGCTAACTTGTAAGTACTGTTATTATATACTATAAGCATGTGCTTACATTTTTATATGCAGAATGCCGCTAGGGATGTCATATTTTCCACAGGAAATAACACTGTAATATGTAATATTAACATCAGCGACTGCAGGATTCAGTTGTGTACTGGATGTTTACATTGGCATCTGTGCTTTGCATATCCACCAGAGGACAGGCTGATAATATACAGTTTGCACTGGTGGAGCGAAGCATTCTCATCATTGCTGACTGAAAATGATGAATTATACATTTGTTTCTTTTACTTGTAGTATTTAATATGCATGTGGTATGAAGTAGTGTTTTGTGCCTAGGAGGTTCCTGCATGAAACTTTGGTACAGCAAAACACGAATTACAACATTTGCATTCTGCAGTGTGCTAGAAGTCCATTGATGTTTTGTGGATTTGCACCAGGAGCAAGCATGAAGCCTGTAGGCCGGAAGACATGCAACAATTGCTACATGTCACCAAGAAGATCATCCACAATTCTGCTGCAGTATTCACAAAAGGGAATACATAGAATTTACCGGTAGACGGGATGACAGCTGTCAAGATAACGACAGCGGCATCCCATCCACCAGAATGCCGGCAGCGGGGCAAAAGCTAGGAGTCCCCTTACGGGCTCGCTGTGTGCGCCACGCTGCGCTTGCCTCAGGATCTATTCCCTCTCTATGGGGTCGATTCAATTCACTGAGTTTGCTCCCGGCGCTATTCAATACAGCGACGAGTGACCCTCAATTGTCGGGAATTCTTCTCTCATCCCCGGGGGATGAGAGAAGAAACCCGACAAAAGTGCTGCCACGCGGCCGGCGCAAGGCTGATTCTGTCGGGAATCAGCATCGCGCCGGGGAGTTAAGTCGGAGAATGCCCGTTCTCCCGACAATTCAACCTGTTTAGTCGGCAAGAACGGGCCATCGCCGACTTAAATGGAGCTGAATTGAATAGTGTCGGGAGCTAATTCCTGAATAGAATTGACCCCATTGTGTGTTGGACAGTGGCTGGCAGGATACCGGCATCAGTATCCCGACCGCCAGGACCCCGACAGCCGACAAACTGAACGGATCCCTCACAAAGTGCTCACTGAGGGTATCACTATTCTGTTGGGCGTAGCTGGACTCCTCAGCTTTACAATTTAACTGGTAATATAATGAATTACAATTAGTGTCTTAGTTATTTGTTCGGTGTTGTTACAGGCCAAGGCACTGGAATGTTTTTATGTATGTATTTATAAAGTGCAAGTGAGCATCAGCAACCTCTCCCATGCTTGTGGTCTAGCCAGTGTATCACAGAATAATTTGTTATACTCCCTATTATTACACTTATTTACCTATTGCAGCCCTGACATAATTCACTTTCCCTAACAATTACAAACGGAATACATACGAAATCCTGGCTGACGGGATGTCGGCTGTCAGTATACAGACAGCGGCATACCATCTGCCAGAATCACGGCAGCGAGTCTCCTTGCAGCCTAGCTGCACTCGCCATGCCTCGAGCACAGTGGCAAGCTTCACTCACCACAGGTTATATTCCCCCTTGGATGGTGGCGTGGACCCATCACCTGAGTAGGAATACCGGGCTTCGGTCGGGATTCCGACTGCCGACATTTCCCTGGCTGTCAGGATTATGGTGTCGGTATCCTGAATGCCGGGATCCCGACAGCCATTATATTAACCGCATCCCTTACAAACACCCCGCCATAACCATATTTTGGCATGGGTGACAGCAACAGAAAAATAATTAGGACAATCAGAGCAGAGCAATGTGTGCCGGATACAGTGGGTTATGTTGGAATTGGGACAGCTGCTGCAACGCCACCTTCTTACACTGCAGGGATACATAATGTTTGTGGCTAGCCCCGAAAACAAATATATATATTACAATTAAATATAATTTGGCCATCTTTGGACAAATATATGCCATCAAGGATATTTAATTGTAATATATATTTTAATTTTGAGTAGTAATGATTGCATAGTACCATAAATCTCAGCAAGGGATGGGTCATGTGACTGGCGCACCAGATCCCGGCGGTCATCATGCCGACGCCAGGATCCTGAGCGATCAAAATTACAGCAGACAGAATGAAGACCCACAGAGACTATTCCCACTCGTGGGTGTCCACGACACCCATAGTGTGGGAATAGAACCTGTGGCGAGCACAGCGAGCCACCGAGACCTCTGGGTGGCGAGCGCAGTGAGCCCGCAAGGGGATTTGTTGCGCTCGCCCCCCTTCCCTCGCCAGCATTCTGCTGCCGGAATCCCAGGGTCGGTATGCTGACTGCCGGGATCCCAAGCGCCGGTCTCGCAGCCCCAACCCCTCAGGAAGATAGCACCTCTCATTACAAGCAGTTAGAGTGTTTTTTGGGGGGGATTGTTAGTGTAGGCTCTAGACTGCAGTTAGAGTGTGCAGTCTAGAGCCACTCCCCCTGTAAGATAGTCAGTGTGCCCTACACTTAGTAGTAGTAGTAGTAGTAGTAGTAGTAGTAGTAGTAGTATGTGGTAACACATATGTACCTGTAGCTGAACAAACATAATAGATTTAGAGAGAGACTAGTTACCAGCTCGTCAGAGTTACAGTTCATCATAACAGTAGTGTCAGCACCGAACTGAATTACCCCCAAAGAGGTGAGGAGCAGCGTTAGCCTTTTATTATATCGGACATAAAATTAAATCTCATCATTAAACTGTCAAAGAAATGGAATGTGACAGGGTCAAAGCACCTTTCTTAAGTCAATCTCCAGCTAAATATTCACAGAAATACAAAGTATATAAGCAGACAAATGTGATCATCTTGGATACACTGACCTGACTATTTGTGGGACTGTATAAATAAGAGCAAGTCTGTATGTCACAAGGACAGAGCTATGATATTAATCGAAGGAGTTCCCATGTATAGGTCCACAGATTTATATGTACAGGTTGACCCCATATTGTTGACATGTCTTAGGTTGACAGGTACACAAGGTCAACATGGTCAAAAGGAACAACTTTTACTTGATTTACTATCCATGTGGACTGGGAATAGTAAGCGCAACACACCTTGCCCCAAGCGCGACAAATGAAGCAAGCCCACTAAGGTACACTTTTCCACAGATTGTGCTTAGATATGGTTAAAACTACAAAATTACACAAAACCCCCCACCCTTTTTTGTGTCGACCATTGTCATGTCGACCTTTTTGACCCTGTCGACCTAATAACTGCTACCTAGATAGTGTAGTTATTCTATGCCACACCCTAATGGAAGCAGCAACCCATACAAGAGCCAGACATGTGGGCCAGACTAGCCCTGTGTCTGAGGAACGGATAGTAGATGTGCTAAATTTAGCACATCTAAGATCAGATCTGCACAGTGGGGGTAATTCCAAGTTGATCGCAGCAGGAAAGTTTTTACCAGTTGGGCAAAACCATGTGCACGGCAGGGGGGGCAGATATAACATTTGCAGAGAGAGTTAGATTTGGGTGGGTTATTTTGTTTCTGTGCAGGGTAAATACTGGCTGCTTTATTTTTACACTGCAATTTAGATTGCAGATTGAACTCACCACACCCAAATCTATCTCTCTCTGCACGTTATATCTGCCTCCCCTGCAGTGCACATGGTTTTGCCCAACTGCTAACAAGGTTCCTGCTGCGATCAACTCAGAATTACCCCCATAGAGCACACTGAATGATATCGCTAACAATTTCGTTCAGTAACGTCATCCTATACAAACCCTGAACATGCTGTTTCTGATGATATCGTCAGATTGACCTGTATGTATAGATGATAGACGATATCGTTAACGACCTGCTGGAACGCGCATCATTAACGATACTGTTCGCACACACTGGACGATTATCATAACGATGTGATGTTATTATCCACATCGTTCAAAAAAAATCTTCTCGTGTGTACCTAGCTTCACAGTTCCCACTCACCAAATGTTTGGTCCACTCGCCTATTCTGGGGAGTTTTTTGACGAACGGTGGGAGCAGTCTTCACTTCAAAAGTTGTGGACACACTCCTGGGTGTGTCCGCTCCTAATTCTGAGAAAGCGTGCCCATGTCCTAGCTGACACATTTTAAATGTTGGGAGGTTTCATAATGCAGCAAAGCTCATTCAGTGGCCCTTCGTTTTACTTAGTATTAGGTACAGTACTTTGACAGTAGGCTTTCTGCTTACATAGATCCTCCATTACTCTCCGCTCTATTCCTGAACTCTTCTACTGTAGTTATCCCAGACCAATTAGTGAGAAGGGTGCTAGACATTATTTTATTATTAACATCATCCTCCTCCTCCTCCTTTATTTATATGGCGCCACAAGAGATCCGCAGCCCCCATCACACAGTACATAATCAAATGAGCAAACAAGAAAACATCACTTACAGTTCAAGACAATATAGGAGGTATGGAAAGCCCGGGGTTAGGTGCCATCAAAGGGAGAAAGGGGTATAAGATAGTATAAGTAAGAAAAGGAAAGTTACATGAGGAAAGAAGGCCCTGCTCTTGCGAGCTTACAAGCGCTGGTTACTGCAATAGGGCTATGACTGGGAAGTTTGGGTGCAAAACACTTTGAACAAAGACTTGCCATCATATCACAGGCATCATGGATAGAGAATTCCAAGACAGAGAAATCAGGCTAGGATACATGTTTCAGATGTATTAAATGAAGACAAACACTGCATGCTAGTTCCAAGTAGTCATGTTGAACAAGGCAGCCTGGACAGGAAGTCACACCCCCATCACAAGCAGCTACATCTATATAACTCACATGGCAACACTAGGTTAGATTAACATTACACAAACATCTTCCTTTTTTTTTTTTTTTTTATGCTGCAGATATAACATAACTAACAATGCTAACAATGTCCTCCATTACTTTGTTTATTTTGAAACTATAAATCAAGTCTGTCAGGTGGCCGTGAATGACGGCCACTACGAGTAAAAACAGGAAGTTGAGTCGGAGATGAAGTTCGTTGGGCAGGAGTCTGTATAACTCTAGCGGGTGATAATGATGGACTGCCATCTGGAATGTCTGCATGTTCCATGTTCTCATTTTCTCCAAATTCAGGTATAACAATCTGTGGCCTTTCAAATTCCTGATTCACCATTGGCGCAACCGGCTCCATAATCAAGCCAGGAACGGAATGCCCAACATTCTCATGTAGTATTGTCCCTTCAGCTACTCGCAAATCCACACGATTGCGTCTGTACAAATTACCTTCCACATCCACAAGATATGAGCGTGGTGCAACCTTGCGCACACAGGTACCAAGTCTCCAACGGCCTGTGCGATCTCCAGGAAGGGGCTTCATGCGAATTGGCTCACCAATAGCAAGTTCAGGCAACTCCTTAGAAGATTTATCATACCCCAGCTTAGAAATCTGCTTCCTCTGCTGTAGCAATTTAGGCACACCTTGGACTACACACGGATAGAGCAAAGTGCTGGCAACTGGTAAAGATGTCTTAAGTCTCCTTGACATCAGACGCTGTGCAGGACTAGTCCCAATGCCCTCGGTGGGTGTATTTCTCCAATGTAATATGGCCTTCCATTGGTCTGTATTATCACTGCTAGCTTTTTTGCACAAATTCTTTACTATCTTAACTGCAGACTCAGCTTTACCATTCGATTTTGGATAACGTGGGGATGAAGTAACATGCTCAAACTCCCATTCAGAGGCAAATCGTCTAAATTGTTCACATGCAAACTGTGGTCCATTGTCAGAGATCACTCTTTCAGGCTGGCCATAACGTGCAAATTGTGCCTTGCAGTGCTTTATTGTAGTCTCAGATGATAAGTCTGGGAGAAGCTCAATTTCCCAAAAATCAGAATAATGGTCCACTATTAACAGAAAGTCTTTGCCTGCATAAGTAAATAAATCCATGCTCACAATCTGCCATGGACGCACTGGTATCTCATGTGACATCATAGGTTCTTTCTGTTGTGCATGAGCATATTCATTGCATGCCGAGCAGTTACCAACATAGTTCTTAATCTCACTTTGCATGTTAGGCCAGTACAATGTATCTCTTGCTTGTCTGTAGCATGCATCACCTCCAAGATGGCTGGAATGTATGCGTGCCAGCATCTCGGATCTTAAAGATTTTGGTATGATGACTCTTGGCCCTTTGTACAAAATGCCATTCTGTACGCTGATCTCATCTCTAAATGACCAATAGTCCCTCACTATGATTGGTGTCTCTTCTTTTGAGTCCGGCCATCCAGCCAGTACAATAGACTTCAAAATCTGCAGGCTCTCATCAGTCATGGTGTGCTGCTGAACCTGCTGCAGTCGCCGATCAGTGACATTCAGATAATCTGCCTGGTTAATCTTTGCAAAGTCAGTCATTACCGGATGCATGGTGCACACTGTGTGATAACTCTGAGCTGCTCCAGAACTCCCATCCATAGCTATTGCTCTACTAAGAGTGTCACTGATATACATCTCAGGGCCTGGCTTGTAGGTGACACAGAGACTGTAATGCTGTAATGTTAACATCATACTCTGAAGTCTTTTAGGTGCACACAGAAGAGGCTTTTTAAAGATGGCAATTAGTGGTTTATGATCAGTCTCCACTGTGATCACGTCCCGGCCGTATAGAAAATAATGAAAACGGGAACAAGCAAAGACAATGCTCAAGCACTCCTTTTCAATTTGTGCATAATTCTGCTCAGTTGGAGTCAATGCTCTTGAAGCAAATGCAACTGGTTGTCCTTCTTGCATCAAGCAACATCCCAGTCCAGTTTTACTCGAATCACTTTGTACAGTTACTGGCTTGGTAACATCATAATACTTCAGCACAGGTGTAACTGTGACCAAATGCTTTATTTCCTCCACAGCTTTATCATGCTTTGGAAGCCAGTGCCATATCGAATCTCTGTCCAGAAGCCTGCGCAGGGGTTCACATACCTCTGAGAGGCGAGGCATAAATTTGGCCAAATATGTCACAAACCCAATCAAACGTTGCACAGACTTTACATCAGTGGGCTTTGGCATTTCCAAGACAGCTCTAACTTTTTCAGGGTCAACTTTCAAACCTTCAGAGGACAGGATATGACCATGAAAATGAACCTCATTCAACTTAAATTGCAGTTTCTTCACACTAAGTCTTAATTTCACTTGTCTGCAACGATCCAATAGCGCTAGCAACTTGCGGTCATGATCAGCCTCCGCTTCCTTTACTGTCTCGCCACAGCCAACCACAAGAATATCATCTGCTATCGGCTCAATGCCGCTAAGTCCAATCAGCAATTCGTGTTGTTTTCGCTGGTAAACCTCAGGTGCTACGGAAACTCCAAAAGGAAGTTTAAGCCATCTTTTCCTACCCCAAGGGGTCCAAAAGGTTGTCATATAACTGCTTTTATCATCCAGCTTACATTGCAGAAATGCATCACGTGCATCAACCAGTGTAAAGACTTTTGCTTTGGGCAGCTTATATAAAACATCCTCCAATGTCGGCATAATATAATGAGATCTTCGCAGTGCTTGATTTAAAAATTTAGGATCAATACAGATTCTTAACTTGTCAGGCTTTGCCACAATGACCATATTGCTAATCCAGTCCGTTGGTTCAGTCACAGGTGCAATATGCCCATCTGCTTCATACTGATCAAGCAAAGCTTTCACTTTCGGTTTGAGGGCTATAGGCACATTGCGTGGAGCACACTGGAATGGTGGAACACTTGGATCAAGTTCAAAATGTACTTCCCCAGGAACAGACTTCACTGGCCACTTGAACACATCATCATAGGCCTCTATTATTTGCTCTTTCCTCAATGGTCCAGACAAATCATGTTCCATCTTATGTAACTCAGAAGGAATAGTAAATTGCATCAACCCCAAACGCTCACATGTGGAACCTGACAATAATGGTTTCTGGTGGGCCTCTACAATTTCAAAAGTAAGCACATGGGTATGTCCACTAACAACGCATTCTGTTTTGAACCGTCCCAATGATTTCATCAGCTCTCCAGAATACAGCTTCAGTTTAGTGTCACTTGGCAGTAATGGAACTCTAGGAGCCAATTTCATCTTATCTTCCAGACTCATAACATCACATGTTGCCCCTGAGTCTAATTGACATGGTTGCCTCTTATTATTCAAAGTCAGATGTGCAAACCACTTTTGGCCTTCTGATCTTATAGTACCAATACATTCTGTTGAATAAATCACCTCAGCACTATGGGTATCAGCTCCAGGTGTTTCATCTACTATGTGTACTTTCCCTGCTTTATTCCAGCTCTTGTTTGATAAGCACATTTTAGCAAAGTGATTGGTAATACCACATGATCTACAGGTTTTCCCAAATGCTGGGCACTGCTCTTTCCCTAGCCTGTGCCTATTACCACAGTATTTACAGGCCATATATTTGGCTGCTGGTGAGTTCTGCTGCCGATTTGCACACTTTGGGCTATCCAGCAAACCACCCCTGCTGTGCTGTTGTCTGTCTGTAACATTGACATTATCAATCTGTCTGTCTATTGCTCTGATTCTCTGGTCAGTGAGCTCTGCTGTGCGACACATTTCAATAGCTGCTGACAGATCTAAATTCCGCTCTCTCAGGAGACGGCGGCGTGTGTTTTCACAATTTATGCCCAATACTAATTTATCTCGTATAAGTTCATCTTTCAATGTGCCATACTCACAGGTTGCTGCCTTTTCTCTCAGCCGGGTAACAAATTTATCAATGGATTCACCTTCCTCTTGTTTACTGCAGCCAAAAATATACCTTTCATAAATGACGTTTTTTGCAGGCTTAAAGTATGCCTCCAATGCATCCAGTATTGCTTTTACATCTGTTTGTTGCTGCGCAGAAAGACTCAGGCTGTGCTTATAAACATGACGGCATTCACTGCCCATCACTCTCCTCAGTGTGGCTGCTTGCACCTCAGCTGATTTATCATTCAGGCCTGTAGCTAAAGAAAAATCTTCAAACTCAGCTCTAAAGTTCTCCCAGTTGATGCACAAATTGCCACTCATCTGCATCCCATCAGGTGGAGGAATATTGTTGTTAGTTGCCATGTTGTTGTACTCCCACTCCAGAGAAGGCAGACAAGTTTAACACAATGGTGATTCAATCCACTTGATATCTATGCAATCCTTATCCTTTTCTTGTCACTGCAGGTCTTCTCATAAGCTTGAGCTGCTGCTCTGCCAATAATCAGCATCATTTGTGGGCTCAGGAACTTCTGACACCATGTTTCTGATGTATTAAATGAAGACAAACACTGCATGCTAGTTCCAAGTAGTCATGTTGAACAAGGCAGCCTGGACAGGAAGTCACACCCCCATCACAAGCAGCTACATCTATATAACTCACATGGCAAAACTAGGTTAGATTAACATTACACAAACAATACAGGCTATGCAATCACTCGTATGATGGAAAACAAAAACACAGACCAAATTGGACGATTTCTTACTACCACTGCAGGACACAGCAATGTATGTACACAATCCTATAAAGGGATCTATAACTTTGTGACAGATCCTAAGTTCTTGGCCCAAGGTCCTAGGAGAGCTATTGTAGGACACAATCTCCAATGTGGCAATATAAACACACTTGGGAAAATTACAATTGCGTACTGCAGTGTGTGGTCATAAGGTACCATATGTCACACACTAGCAAACATTATACCAGTGATAGCATCAACATATACAGTATGTAGTTGCTTGTTGCCCTTTTTTCTGCAAATGTTCGCAGCCCTGGGTAAAAAAATAAAAATGAAAAATTGACATAAAAAGAAAAAAATTCCTGGATGTGTTGAGTAAACGTGTGTTATGGAAATAACTGATGGAATGAGCAGTATACTCCCTTTGCAGGAGGCAGTGCTGTTCGGTCTCCTAGTGCTAGTCCTAGCAGCTTGTCCTACAGGAACTCTGGTAGAAGTATAGAAGTGAAGAGCATTTAGCTCCATAATCTATTACTAAGCCTACGACGAGCTTCCATAAATGTTATTTGAAACAACATGTAAGCTGTCATTAAACAAGTGCATCAAACAGAAGCAGTTTAAGAATGAATAGCTCTGAAGGTAAAACAAATATGGCTAAAATCAGAGCATTTAAGCTACAAATCAGGTTTCCATGTGCTAATTGTGTGTTACTAACTTTTATTTGTATATAAAAAAAAAAAAACGGTAAAATCACTAGCTCGGCAATTCTCCTGCTGGAACATGCAAATATGCTGCGATGTAGAAATGACTGCCCACATGCAGAAGACAATGTGTGCTGGCACAGAAAGACTGCAGCTCACATAAGTAGGGCATTCTAGGAAAAAGCACTGCCACTAAAGATTGTTTCATCAAATGCATAGTAACCTAGCAACTCCCACCAAAGTATCTGTATTTCATTTTCCACTTGGCAAGAGTACTGAATCTCTGCCGGTGGCATGAGGAGAGCAGCTACAGGTTCAGTATTCCTTATACAAAATAAAAAATCCCCGATATTTAGGTCCCATACTGAGATAATGACATATATATATATATATATATATATATATATATATATATATATATATATATATATAAATTTATATGCTGCGGTATATTCAATTGCTGCCGAAACTGCTGTCTTGTCGGAAAGACGGCAGTTTTCGACTTTTTCAGGTCGGACGGGGTTCCGATCTATTCAATCCCCGGCTTTTTATTTTCCGACAAGTCAAGGAATTCGACTTGTCGGAAAGCATGTGGATCCGCGTGCTTCTGACGGAAACGGGACCAAGGTTCGACAGGTTTTGGTCCCATTTCCGACAATCTCAATCAGACTTTGAAAAAAGTCGGCTTGAGCATGGCGTCGGCCAGGCTCCTCACTCCCGGTAGCGTACCCCAGCCGCCGCTGACAGCAGCAGCAGGACGGGACACCGGAAACGGCCAAGTCGGATTTGACCGCTCATTGAATAGGGCTTGTCGGATCCATTCAGACAAATCCATGTTGGAATGGATCAGGCTTTAAATTGAATATACCGCTAAGTAGTAATTCCTGCTCATTAGATTTGTGCCCTACCTTGCACACATGCAAGACAGTGTGATATCACAGAGTGTCAACATACCAAGGAGCGGTTTGATACAAAGATCTACTGGATCCTAGCTCAGTTCAGCTAGTAGGGCACATTCAATTCCGGTGTACGTCCCCTGCTGGGTGTCTATAGGAATGGGCGTCTATCGGTGTGCTTCCATTATTTCTCCAATCAGGAACCCACATTTTTTTACTTGCAGCCTCCGGAGATGCGAGAAAAAAAAATGTAAGACTGTAGTTTTTGCGCCCAAACCTGGACTTTGGACGCCCAATCATGATCTTGATGGGTTTAGTCACTTTGCGCAGGTAAACCAAGATCGGTCAGACGTGTTAATGACTAATGGGTGTCTGATCAGAGCAACAACTGAATAGCTCCGATATAGACGCCCATTAGTATAAACAGCCAGCAAAGGGTGTGCAAGCACTACCGCCGCACAGAATGCAGGGCTCTGTTGGCAGCACCATCGATGCCCCCAGTCCTTGCATCTGGCTAGCAGTGTGTCTAGAATGGTACCGTGCAGCCAGAATCATAGCTGCAGCGCAGCCGGAGCATCCTTTGGATGCAGCAGACATGCCCACTCCTGAGGATGTTCCAAGAAGTTTTGCGCTTACTGGCACTGATGGCCACACCCCTTCCTCATGGCATGACATCATGTGCTATGGTCATCTCTGGTCCTCCTCAACCAATTACCATATACTCCTTGTTACCCTGAGTCGACAGATAACCACAAGAGGACCCATGCAGCATAGACATTAGAGTATGGTAATCCTAGCTTAATGATGAAGAACAGTCATGGCTGCCAATAGCAGACTGTTAAGATTTCTACAATGACCAGTTCATTTCTCATGTCTACACAAATCACCATGTCTCTTCGTTCTAGCCACAACATTCTACCAGTGCCCCCTATTATACTGGAGATTGATGATGCTTCTGCTGTACAATGGGCCCAAACATTTCCAGTAATTGTTATTTTACCAACTTAAATAGAAATTATTTCCATCCCTCTTCAGTTGTTAGCACAATTAGGCAAGGCCATCTTTATCTTCATTTTATTGTACAATATTTATTTTTATTAGGATTAATTACATATACTGTTCTCAGGGCCGGCCCGAGGCCAAATTATTCGGTAAGCGAATAAATACTTTGGCGCCCACCTAAGCACTTTTGCGCGTCCCTGAAAAAATGAAGGAGGCGTGGTCTCACTGTAAAAGCCCACTTGTAGTGCCCCTAACACATTTGGCCACTATATAAATGCCCCTTACACATTTGCCCACTGTTGAAGTTCCCCTTACATATTTTGCCCACTTTAATACTTCCCCTTACATATTAATTTAATCAAAGTACTGCATTACCTGATATGCCCCCTGTGCCTGGAGACTCGCAAAGCAGTCAGTAGTACTGGCGCCTCCGCTATGCCAGGCACCGCACTATAGTACTAGAAGAAGAAGAATCTCAAAATAAACTACCGCTCCCAGCAGTCCTTGCTGTCTGGAAGCAAGGGATTCTGGGAGCAGTAGTTTATTTTATTTTTCCTCACATTACTGTAGTACTAGTAGGGTGTGCTGCAGGACATAGCGTGGCGGCGCCAACATCACTGCCTGCTCGGTGAGTGTCCGGGCAGGCGCTACATATCAAGGGGGAAAATCAGGAATGGCCAGTGTTACACATATCGCTGGCGCAGCTGAGTAGGGCGCCTTCCTGTATGCTGCGCCTTACTCAGCTGCGTAACCAGCGTATGCGTAAAACCAACCCCGACAATGTGCTATGCGATATGTTGGAGTGTTATAGATAAAAAAAAAATCCAATCTGTGATCATGAAAAAGGCTTTGCTTAAATGGTCTACTTCTTAAGTGGACAATAAAATTATGCTACCAAGATCATTTATATATGTATTAAAGCAAATTAGCAACAGGTGATGTTACAGTAGGTAGACTATACGCCCTGCTGTGGCAGTGCTATACATTACTAGTCTATTGTGGAGGCCCAGTTTCACCACAGATCTCCCCAATGTGTTAAATGAGAGGGCCTACCAGTACAAAGATACCCTTCCATCCTTCCTGTTGGTGTCCCTCAGGGTTCAGTCCTTGGCCCCCTTCTGTTCTCCCTGTAAACAGCTTCCCTGGGTGCGCTCATTAACTCCTTTGGCCTTCAATACCACCTCTATGCTGATGACACACAACTCTACCTCTTCTCTCCTGATCTGTCCCCCTCTGTCCTCTCTCAGGTTTCCGTCTGCCTTTCCGCAATCTCTTCCTGGATGCCTGAGCGCTCTCTGAAGCTCAACATGGACAAAACTGAACTCATCATATGTCCCCCATCCAGAGCAACACCCCCTACCAATATCTCTATTACTGTTGACAACACCACCATCTCCCCCATACCCCAACTCCGCTGCTTGGGCGTCACTCTTGACTCCTCCCTCTCCTTTGCACCCCACATCCAAGCTCTGGCACAATCCTGTCGGTTCCAGCTACGCAACATCGCTCGTATCAGGCCATTTCTCTCCTAGAGTGCAGCTAAACTCATCATCCACTCACTAGTCATCTCACGACTTGACTACTGCAATGTTCTTCTCACTGGCCTTGCTTGCTCCCATCTTGCTCCCCTCCAATCTGTCATCAACTCCGCAGCTAGGCCTATCTTCCTCTCCTGCCGCTCCACATCTGCCACTCCACTTCGACAAAATGTACACTGGCTCCTTTTCCCCTACAGAATCCTCTTCAAACTCCCCACCCTCACATACAAGGCCATCTCTAAGCCTATGCCCGTGCTGCACCCCTTCAGTGAAACGCACTCTCCCGCTCCATTAGACGCTCCCCGACCTTGCAAAGCTTCAAACGGGCACTAAAACCCCACCTATTCATCAAAGCATAGCCTCCTGATGCATAACCTACTTCTTAGGCCGCTCCTCCATCCCCCTGGCTCTGCCTTGAACATCTCAGCTTTGCTTACATACTGCCATCAGGCTACCTCCCGCTTGCTTGCACCTCATGTCATCTGTCTATTGACCCTTCCCACTAGATTATTAGGGGCCTCTTTCCTTTTGTTATCCAAGCCCTCTTCTCGACACATTTCACTCGCAGCTCTCCCCTGCACAGCGACCATCTTTACCCGCTTTTTCCCCTGCTGGTAAAGGCTCATCTCCATCTATGGCCACCAGCCCCTAGAAGTACGATGATCACTCTCTCACTAATTACATCTTAGCTGTATTATGTCTTGAGAATTGTGGTGCTCTTTGTTACCTGTACTCTATTTCTGTTATTTATTTACTGTAATGCTAAGTTTTGTCTCCCTGTACTGTCCTTTGTACGGCACTGCGAAACACTTGTGGTGCCTTATAAATAAAACGTAATAATAATAATAATAATAATAATAATAATAATCATCATCATCAGGAAAGTATTCACACCGCTTCACTTTTCCCACATTTTGTTATGTTACAGCCTTATTCCAAACTGGAATAAATTAATTTTTTCCCTCAATTCTACAAACAATATCCCATAATGGCAATGTGGGGAAAAGGGGGGGGGGGGGGGGGGGGAGGGTGTTTGAGATTTTTGCCAATTTCAATAAAAAAACTAAGAAATCACATGTACGTAAGTATTCACAGCCTTTCCTCAATGCTTCGTTGATGCACCTTTGGCAGCAATTACAGCCTCAAGTCTTTCTGACTATGATGCCACAAGCTTGGCACACCTATCTGTGGGCAGTTTTGCCCATTCCTCTTTGCAGCACCTCTCAATCTCCATCAGGTTGGATGGGAAGCATCGGTGCACAGCCATTTTAAGATCTCTCCAGAGATGTTCTAATCGGATTCAAGTCTGGGCTCTGGCTGGGCCACTCACGGACATTCACAGAGTTATCCTGAAGCCGCTCCTTTGATATCTTGGCTGTGTGCTTAGGGTCGTTGTTCTGCTGAAAGGTGAACAGTTGCCCCCATCTGAGATCAAGAGTACTCTGGAGCAGGTTTTCATTCAGGATGTCTCTGTACATTGCTGCATTCATCTTTCCCTTTATCCTGACTAGTCTCCCAGTTCCTGATGCTGAAAAACATCCCCACAGCATGATGCTGCCACCACCATGCTTCACTCTAGGGATTGTTTTGGCCTGGTGATGAGCTGCGCCTGGTTTCTTCCAAACATGACGCCTGGCATTCACGCCAAAGAGTTCAATCTTTGTCTCATCAGATCAAATAATTTTGTTTCTCATGGTCAGAGTGTCCTCTAGGTGCATGTTGGCAAACTCCAGGCGGGCTGCCATGTGCTTTTTACTAAAGGAGTGGATTCCGTCTGGCCCCTCTACCATACAGGCCTGATTGGTGTAGAGATGGTTGTCCTTCTGGAAGGTTCTCCTCTCTCCACAGGGGAATGCTGTAGCTCTGACAGTGTGACCATCAGGTTCTTGGTCAGCTCCCTAACTAGGTCTTTCTCCCCCAATTGCTCAGTTTAGACGGCTGGCCAGCTCTAGGAAAAGTGCTGGTGGTTCTGAACTTCTTTCAATTACGGCTGATGAAGGTCACTGTGCTCACTGGGACCTTCAAAGCAGCAGATATTTTTCTGTACCTTTCCCCAGATTTGTGCCTCGAGTCAATCCTGTCTCAGAGGTCTATAGACAATTCCTTCGACTTGGTTTGTGCTCAGACATGCGCTGTCAAGTGTGGGACCTTATATAGACAGGTGTGTGCGCCTTTCCAAATCATGTCCAATCAACTGAATTTACCACAGATGGACTCCAATTAAGCTGTAGGAACATCTCAAGGATGATCAGTGGAGATGGCAAAGGCTGTGAATACTTATGTACATGTGATTTCTTAGTTGTTTATTTTTAATAAATTAGCAAAAATCTAAAAAAAAAAAAAAAAAAAACTTTTTTCACGTTGTCATTATGGGGTATTGTGTGCAGAATAAGGAGGGAAAAAATGAATTTATTCCATTTTGTAATAAGGCTGTAACATAACAAAATCAGTGATCGCGCCGAGCGAAAAAAATTGTGGGTCCCAGGGACCCATTACGTTAAAAAATTGGGGTCCTACTCCACTGTTTCGGGGTCCTATCACGTATTATGGGGGTAGAAGCAGGGGGAAGCTGGTTAGAGCTGGAGGTAGAGGCAGGGAGAAGTTAGGGTAGAGCTAGGGGTAGAAGGGGTAAGGGCAGAAAGTGCTGGGGGTAGAGAGGGGTAAGTGCAGACAGCAGTTGGGATAGTGCTGAGGGGCAAGGAAGGGGATAGGGGCAGGCAGTGCTGGGGGTAGTGAGGGGCTAAAGGTAGATAGCAGTTGGGGTAGTACTGGGGGGGCAAGACGGGGGTTAGGGGCAGTCAATACTGGGGGTAAGGAGGAGGAAAGGATAGATAGCAGCAGGGGCAAGTAGTGTTCAATGCTGTAAGTGTAATAACACTTAAAAAAATCCTGTGATCCTAGCTCACCGCTCTCACTACAGCCGCACACTGCAATCACTGCACCCTTACTAAAGACACACACTATAATCACTGCACCCCCACTACTGCCACACACTGCAATCACTGCGCCCTCACTGCAATCACTGCACCCTTACTAAAGACACACACTATAATCACTGCACCCCCACTACTGCAATCACTGCGCCCTCACTGCAATCACTGCACCCTTACTAAAGACACACTATAATCACTGCACCCCCACTACTGCCACACACTGTAATCACTGCGCCCTCACTACTGCCACACACTGTAATCACTGCGCCCTCACTACTGCCACACACTGCAATCACTTCGCCCTCACTACTGTCGCACACTGCAATCACTGCACACTCACTACTGCCACGCACAGCAATCACTGCGCTCTCAATACTGCCACACACTGCAATCACTGCGCTCTCACTACTGCCACACACTGCAATCACTGCGCCCTCACTACTGCCACACACTGCAATCACTGCGCCCTCACTACTGCCACACACCGCAATCACTGCGCCCTCACTACTGCCACACACTGCAATCACTGCGCCCTCACTACTGCCACACACTGCAATCACTGCGCCCTCACTACTGCCACGCACTGCAATCACTGCGCACTCACTACTGCCACGCACTGCAATCACTGCGCTCTCACTACTGCCACACACTGCAATCACTGCGCCCTTACTACTGCCACACACCGCAATCACTACTACCCTGCCACTACAGCGACACACTGCCTTCTGTGTACTTTCTCTGCTTCCCCTTCTCCGTTCTTATTGCAACTATGTCCTGCCTCCAGCGGCCCGTCACCTTGTGGATGCCCGCCTCTGGCGGTCCTGGCCTCTGTTGGAGGTCCCCGCGAGGTGAGGCATCGGCCTGTCTGGTTCACCAATCCAGGGGGCAGTGCTCTCAGGTGGCCAGCTCCCCTCTGCCGATAGCACAGCAGAACGGTCTGTGGAGAACTGTGGAGCGGCGCTGAGGCCACGGGATATCGGCAGGGGCATAACTAGAACTTTGGGAGCCCCATAGCAAAATTTTGTAAAGGGTCACCTTTCTACAGAGAGGGGAGGTAGAGGGTGACAAAAACCCAAGGGTAGAGTGGGAGTACAGCGTAACACAGAAACGGGTAGCGTGTGCGTACAAGGTGGCATAAACACACAGAAGGATAGGGTGTACAGAGTGTGACACAGGGGTAAGGGGTGTACACTGTGCCCTACACACAGGGGTATGGGGTACAGAGTGCCATACACATATGGGTAGAGGAGTACAAACACACACACACACACACACACACACACACACACACACACACACACACACGGGGTAATGGGTGCAGGGTGTCACGCACAGTGGGAAGGGTGGGTACATTGTGTCACACATACACAGGGTAGGGGGTACAGTGCAGGGTGTCATACACTGGGTGGGGGTTCAAGGTGTCACATACACAGAGAGGTACAGGGTGTCACACAGGGAAAGGGGGTGTACACTGTCACACATGGGAGTATAGGGGGGTACAGTGTGTCACACATACAGTACAGGGTGTCATACACTGGGTGGGTACAAGGAATAACACACACACACAGTGGTACAGTTTGTCACACAATGACTGTATGGGCAGTAACAGGCAGGGTACGGTCCCCGGGCTGTAAGTTACCTGTGTCCAGCACCCAGCAGTTCAGCGTTGTCCTGGTACTGCTAGCCCTGGCTCCCGGGCACACACCTGTAGGATCAGTACGTATGTCTGGCGGGAAGAGCTGCCCATGTCCCCCTGGGACACCCGGCAGCTCCTGCTTGGCTCACCACTCATGCAGGGCCAGTCGTACGTGTGACCGCTCACAAAGAATACCCCACAACCTGGGCACAGCAGATTCCGCCCAGTGGTGGGTCCCTCTGCGCAGTCTCTCCGAACTGCAGCCACCGCTTCAGCACCGCTACCCACCGGAGAAGGGATGTTTGCAGTGTGTCTGGTGCGGGGGATGCGGCCCACGGTATCGGGATTCCAGCGGCTCTGGCATCGGCTGCAGGTGCTGTTCGCGCGGGAGGGACTAGTGGGCAGGCGGAAGTTAACGCTCCTGATCGCGGCTCCCTGCTGACGGCACATGTACTTTTTCAGAATGGGTGGGGGTCAGTGGGGACGCGTCCTGTGGGATTGGCTATAAGTTTAATGAACGTCTGCCTTGCCCGGCAGCTCCTCCTCCACTTGTAAAGTCCTCTCTGCAGCTGGGCAAGGGAGACATCAACTATTAAACCTGTAGCCAATCCAGGCGGAGCGCGTCCCCAGGGACCCACCCACTTTGAAAAAGTGAGTCACCGGGCACCAATATCGCGTAAAATACGCGCCATAGCGCGTTTTTGCGAACACTGAAAATGTGGAAAAAGTGAAGCTCTGTGAATACTTTCCGGATGCACTGTAAAGGGCCCTACACATTTAACTATCCGCCACCGAGCTGCCCGACGGTGGATACGGCTGACTCGGCGGCGGGGGGGCAGTGAAGTTTCTTCACTCTCCCCGTCACCCTGCTCCATAGAAGTGCCGGCAAATATGAACAAAATCGTCCATATTGGCCTGCATGCACAGCCGACTGGGCACCAGCGATGAAAGAGCGCGGAGCCGCGCATCCTTCATCGCTTGTGCCTCCACACTCAAAGATATGAACAGTATCTCGTTCATTTGAACGAGATCGTTCATATCTTTGAGGATTATCGGCCAGTGTGTAGGGCCTATAAGGGTGGACAGTTACATAAAATAAAAAAAAGAGAAGGGTGGATGATTTTTAAAACATATATCCCAATGTTTTACAAAGACAATTTGTCATAACCAAGCATAGCCACCACACAAGTCATTTTACAAAGAAAAAATGACTTAATGGTGGCTACGCTTGGTTATGACAGATTGCTATTTTATTAGTTAAAAATAAAACGACCTCCTATTTATTATGAACTTGGAAATTCCATAGTCAGCCTTGAAAACAGACACATATGCAGGCCAGGAACAAATGTACTCCTTGGTGGAGTGGATTAGCAATGGCGGAGTTCACCAGTTCAGAGGACAGCATGAGAGTACAATACACACACTGTATGCAGTGCCAAACCTCATCTAGATGCAATAACCAAAGGGCTAAATGCCAAAATCTCTTGTGATCTTACCAATGGCTTAAAAAGTATCTAGAGACCAATAACTAAAATTAGAGATTGCTTCATAGTAAGTCCCTGATGCAGGTTCCTAAGGATCACCACTAGCCAACAGCCAGGTGATTTATGAGGCATTGGCAACTAGAGGACACTACAAGTGTAGTAAAACCTTACAACACATTTATGTTCACATATGCCCATACAAAATGTCAGCAGAATTCCTTCATATGCAGGACTTTTTATATGCTATTTTCGTGTACATATTTATGGGGGAGAGTCAATTGTTTTGGGAGTCTATTCTTCCTGTCTAAACGGGAAAGTATAGATGCACAAACAATTGTCAGGATTCAATTGTGTTTGGCCGCCCATGCATATCGCACCCAGACAGGGTTTAGCCGTGTAAAACGGTTAAAAATATAATAGGAACTATATATGCAGTAAACACTGGATCTAACGTGGTCCACACCACACATCCTGCACCCACTTCAGTTACTTACTTCCAAGCCCGCCCTGACGCCACCCATTACATGATTCCATTTATATCTTCCATTGATCAGACCTGTTCGTACACTCACAGGTCATCTTTAGACAACCTCCTCTTGTCTAGCCTTCATGACTTCTGCCTCCCTGAATTCATTTGTCCTTATTTCTACTGCTCTTTCCATTTGCATCTCTGCTTCTGCCTCCCCTCTCCACCAATCCATACAATGGATCCCTTCCCCCTTCAACGCCTCACACCCATTCACACTCTCCGCCCACAACTACCGCTTCTCTTACCAATTGATTGCCCCCTCCCAGTCCTGCCTCCAGACTCCCCACCTATTTCTAAAGCTTCAAACTTGCCCTGAATACCCATTTCTTTATTAAAGACTAACAGCTCTCATCCTAATCCAATGCTCTAAACTCTAACACTCACTGTCTCTTCCCTCTGTGGCACCCCAGTCTGTCTCACACCCCTTTCGATTGTAAGCTCCCTCGAGCAGAGCCCTCTTCCCTTAGGAGCTTTTCCTGCCCTCACTTGTATGCCATCACCTCCTCCCTATTGTCAACAGCAGACATAGGCCCCCCTTCAGTCTTAAAACACTTCTGTTAACTACAAACCAGTGAGCCCAACATCAGTAGTGGAGAGTTAATGAAAAACACTGCAACTTCCAAGATCCCAAGCAGCATAGTTTTATAGGGGAGGTATCAAATCAAATAAATCAGATTATTATTATTTTTTCCTATTGGTCAAGATGAAACCATACATGGTATTTATGTGGAATCTGACCCTGTCCACATTCGAGTACTGATAAATTGGAATGCTAGATAGGAATGGCCATCAACATTTACCGGTTATCAATCGTTTGCTACCCATGGTGAATGGTTCAGCCAACGTTGGCAGTGAGACAATTTTTTTTTTTTACTTTTCCCTGTGCAATGAGCACAGACCTGAGCCCAATCCCCTTCTCCGATTGGCCTGCTGACATGTCAGACATCAGGTACAACCATTGATGGTTTAATACCATAGATCATGGGTCTTCAACCTGTGGCCCTCCAGCTGCTGTGAAACTACACATCCCAGCATGTCCTGCCACAGTTTTGCTATTAAGGTATGCTAAAACTGAGGCAGGGCATGCTGGGATGTGTAGTTCCACAGCAGCTGGAGGGCCGCAGGTTGAAGACCCATGCCATAGATGTTAAACATCAATGGATGACCCTCCGATGACCTTCATTAACACTAGGGGAAGGGCATTTGGTCACTAGATGGCATAGGAAGAGAAATCAGTGTTTGAAAGAGAAAGGTGAGGATGCCCCTTTGAAAGCCAAAAAAAGGTGAGACCATGGTATGTCAGTTCTGGAGGCATAGATCCACAATGACATAAATGAAATAGTGTGTAGAGCAGGGATGGGGAACCTTTGGTCCTCCAGCTGTTGTTGAACTACACATCCCAACATGCCCTACAACCGTTTTAGCATGGCCAAATTGCAAAACTGTTGCAGGGCATGATGGTATGTGTAGTTTTGCAATAGCTGGAGGGCAAATGTTCCCCATCCCTGGTGTAGAGAAAGGTCACTAAAATAATGTGTGATTTACATCACAAAAGTTTACCAGGAGACTATGGACCTCGATATGAATAGCTTGGACAGAAAAGGGAGATCTGTACTGAAACAATAGCATATCATGTTTTAATGGAAAATTGGAGGAAGAATACATATGAATGAGAGGGTAGTAGACAGGGGTGTATCTAGGGGTCTGAGCGCCCCTGGCAAAGTAAGGAACTGGCGCCCCCACCTCCCCCACCCAGAGGCACAGAGGGGGAGCAGTTGGTTACAGATAGGCTGAGGTCAGGGACACTGAGGGAGAATTACAGAGAGGGTGCGGGTAGGGACAATGAGATGGAGGGCTTACAGGTAGGCTGAGATCAGGGACACTGAGGGGCAATTACAGGGAGTGTGTGGGCAGGGACACTGAGGGGCAATTACAGGGAGTGTGTGGGCAGGGACACTGAGGGGGAATTACAGGAGTATGCAGGCAGGGACACTGAGGGGGAATTACGGGGAGGGTACGGGCAGGGATACTGAGGTTGAATTACAGGAGGGTGTGGGCAGGGACACTGAGGGGGGAGTCACAGGGAGGCTGAGGTCGGGAATACTGAGGAAGAATTATAGGGAGGGTGCAGGCAGGGACACTGAGGAGGAATTACGAGGAGGGTGCGGGCAGGGACACTGAGATGGAATTACGGGGAGGGTGCAGGCAGGGAGACTGAGGGGGAATTACAAGGTGTGTGCAGGCATGGGCACTGAGGAGGGAATTACGGTAAGGGTGCGGGCAGGGAGACTGAGGGGGGTTATGGGAAGGGTGCGGGGAGGGACAATGAGAGGGAATTACAATAGTACATGGGCAGGGTCACTGAGGGGGCAGTTACAGGGATGGTGTGGGCAGGGACAATGAGGGGGAATTACAAGGAGGGTGCGGACAGGAACACCGAGGGGATATTTGCACACATACATACAGTTAAAACCCCTGTCTAGGTGTGATGGCACTACATGTCCCAGCAAATCCAGTTGACAAGGTGTGTTGGGACTTGTAGTCTCAACACAGCTGGGCAGGCAGTTACTGGTCTAGATACCTCTCCATACAGAGCTCTTTGTAACCTGTTATCCAGACTGCCAGGATAGACCATGCAGTGCAGCTACGGTACCACAGAATATGTACAGGTATGCTCATGCTGCACTGCTGACTGGTGCTGATTGTAGTGGCTGGTGTTTGGTGAAAGACCACGTGGGACCAATGAGAAGGCGAACGGATGAGGAAGAGGAGGTACCTCGCCCCTACCCACACCTGGAAGTGCCCCGCTCCCCGGCTATGTTCACAGAGAGTGTCAGAGTGCAATACGCTTCTGAGAGTCCAGCAGTGGATGAGCACTGCTAAGGGATGTACTCAGTGAGAACTACTATGTCATTCTACCAGCTGGCATGGATGGCACTGCTGTGCGGCGCCCCCTCCCCTTGGCCGGCGCCCCTGGCAAGTGCCATCCTGGCCAATAGGAAGATACACCCCTGGTAGTAGAACATGTCTGAGATTTTTAGGAAAAACAATGGCCAGATTAGATGGATGCAGATAAGAACTATATGGCCCAAATTACATTACCTTGTATAATTACAATCTCTCTCACAGCAAGTTAAAAGTGGGATTTTATGGTGAAACTGCTCAAAGTACAGGTGTATCATTACAGGAAGTAACTATTTTGAAAACCTGAACTGTCCCAGAAAATGAGAGACAATTTATAACTACTGTATGTAACCTACAAATTGTTCATATGTAGCTATGGGTTCAATACATGTCATTAGTCTGATAAAACGTGACAGATGTGGTCTATGGTGCCAGCTACACATATTGTGAATACAGTTAAAGGTTACAGGATCCTGTGATTTGTTTCCATCACTGGTGCCGTAGGCACAACCCTTATATAGGGGAGGCAGGCAATATACAGCAGCACAGCCTTAAATGTTATTTTGTAGATATTTCCATGCATATTCAGCAGATCCAACACGTAATTTTGGATTACTATAGGTTTCTTAAAGCTTTGCTTAATGAACCGTCACCCGTTTTTATTAGTTTTAAATTATGTACAAAATAAATAAATAAAAATCAAGAGTTAACTTCCAAGACACTTGTGTTATATGTATAATGAGATCCACACAACACCATATGCAGGGGCGTTTTAAGAGAGGAGGAGGCTCGGGTGCAGCCTCCTCCGTTCAGGCACCCTCCTCTCTGCCGACAGCGCTGAGAGTCTGAGCACTAGAGCGCTCAGACTCTACTGCGCAGATCTCCGGGAAGATGGCGCGGCGGCCATTTTCCCTGAGATTTCTCTACTGTGCATGCGCAGAACTCCGTGAAAATGGCCGCTGGGCCATTTTCAGAGTTAACACCACCGTGGACATCGCCGCGGGACTCTGGAGGGGTGAGTATTCAGAAAATGGGTGCAGTGTGTGCGGTGGGGGCCCCCCTCTGGACTCAGGGGCCCATGTGCACCGCACACACTGCACCCATTATAGAAACGCCAGTGACTATAACTGGGTCTGGGACCCAGGGACACCAATTAGGTCGACACCTGAAAAAGGTGGACATTAGTTTTTTATGTATTTTTCTCCGTACTGTGACCAGTAACCACAATTAGTGCACAGTGTCCCCTTGCATGGCTTGCTTCGCTGGCCATGCTTCGGGCAAGGTGTCTCGCTGCGCTCGGCACAGGTTACCGGTCCCAATTGTAGTCCACGTGAATCGTAAAGTATGAAAAAGTTCCAAAAAATATATTAAAAAAATTATGTGAAAAACTCATGTCGACCCTTTTCCATGTCGACCTATTTCAGGTGTCGACCAATTGGCGTCGACCTGGAGTCCGGATAACATATGACTTTACTTTGTTACTTGCCAGCCAGTCTTTTCACAAGGCGTCTGTTGGTTTTATCATAGGTACTTTCACACGTTCAGCAACTATAGGTAGACGCCTACAGTGTTGATTGTGGCAGATGAAATTGTACCTTGCAGCAAAAGTCATGCTAACACGAAATATCAAAAGCTCATTGTAAGAATTAAAAAGTTAGCACTTATAAAGGGTGAGTCAGAATAAGGCTAATTACAAACTCGTGAAACAAAAGCAGCCTATTACGCCCCACCCTGCAGCAGCTTCTCAAGTACATCTTTGTGTGTGAAAATTTGGACACTAGTGTAGAAACAAACGGTCACATTGAAATGCTGCAAACACAACCTCAACTGGTATAACCTCAACAGCTACTTCACTATTGTATGAAAAGCAGTTATATTTGATGTTATATGTATACATTTACACAAGATATTGATCAACTAGACCAGGTTAGTGTATTCCCACAGGATGTACATTCAAGAATTATTGTCCCAAAGCCTGTGCTTCTGTTCCATTATCCCCTTAGAATTCATACATATGACACACAGAAGGGAACCACACAATTCCTTAGGGAGTAAATGAAAGATCTGCCTCCAGTCCTCACCCACTATAATCATGCCGTACTGCCCAATCCCCTTATTGTAACTACACATATCCAAATAGCTAATGAGCCCTGCCCCCACGTTGCATCTTCTCCCTTCTACAGAGACCCACACACTGCTCTATTTCTCCCATGCACCTGCCTAGCAACAGCAGGGAGGGCGGAAGAAGCCAGACACAGGGATGCTACAGCCGGGAGTAGGATACTAAAGGGGAGGCAGTCATCTATAGTACCAGTTTATTCCAAAGGTAGACTCATGTAACGTTATAAGACAGTGTATTAGTAAGGTCACTGGTTGTACCAACAAGGTGATTTGAAGCTGAATAACTAACATCAAAACGTGATATATTGCGATTAACTACAGCCTGAGGGTTATACAATCCATTGGGCAGAAACACTTTAGTAACTTTTCTTGACAGAGAGATCACATTACCTTACTGGGTTTGTCACATTGAGGGCTGGCTCATACCTATCTACCGTTACTGGATGAATGGCATCTTATGGGTGTGATTATGCTATCCTGCTATGAATGTGCACCACCTATCCATATGTATTGTCGTATATTAAACACCACCCAAATGCAAGGCCATGGTGGGTCTCGCTCTACTCAACTTAGCTCTTGGTTGTGGTCAGGGGAGGAAACCAAACTGAAGCATAAGGCATAAGCATTCGTGCTATAGCAAAAGACTGTGGTAGTAATCATAAATGTTGACTTAACCTTGCCCCCTGAGAAATGCCTGATGGGAAGGCCACGGTGGGATGTAGCACCAGGACCATGTCATAGGGAAATGATTCATGACATTATGTAGTGGAGGGCCAGGGTCATGATGATGTGATTCACCAAGCCCCTGCAATGCCCACTTCACTTGGGAAATTAGCAGATCCAAGAGACTGGTTTACTTCCTCAGCAGTCCGGAAGGGTCATTCAGTATGGTATTCATACATCACATTACACTTCTGTGCACATAGACAAGTATTTTAATGTTTGCATGTTTTCATTTATGTTTTCCCAATAAGTTAGTTAACAGGTAAATACAGATTCTGCTTTTCTAATGTAACTGGCGTTCAGTGTTTGCACTTTAATAAATATGGAGAGCGGCTGAGGGAAATCAGCTGCAAGCTGTACAGTGTAGCTGTCAAGATTTGTTAACTTGGTCAGATTTCCATAACCAATAAGGAGGGCGTTTTTTGTCTTCTATTGGCCAAACAAGTGCTATTGTTAGCTGAAACAGAAAACGAATCAATATCAAAATCAATTCAAGTGACTGAACACATACAAATCACTAAAACTGCTATTTCTTAGGGAATGAAAATAAATAAATAAATAAATAAAAAAGAGACCGATGTATGAAATAACAGCTCACATAGAATTGCATTTTCTAGGGCGTGGTCAGGCTCATACACAGGAAGGTCTCTGTACTAGCACCAATTGGCTGGAACAGCCTCTCCCATGAAATACAGCACAAGGGACTAATAGTATTGTCCTTACCTAAAAATAAATGTCTTTTACACAGGGAAATATTTCATGTCAGAACTCTCTATAAACAGAATATAGATGTCATAACAAAAAATGTATATACTACTATACACAATATATTATCAATACTATAATATATATATCTATATCTCACATACATAATCAAGATAAAGCTATGTAAAATAATCTGCAGAGACACAGAACAAAGTGTGCAACTACTGCTTGGAAATATTAATGAACAAATCGCATGCGCAGACTTTAAATGCCAAAAATAAAAAGCCAGATGTGTGCCAGGCATTTCTTAAGTTATCAGGAATCCACACGATCAGCAGCAGTAGGAATGGCATTCTGTTTATTTATAACTGATAGCAGGATGCTATTATACACCATAGTGTGTTTATTATTTTCTATGACTAGGACACAATGTGCTGCCATTGCCCAGGTAGCCCTACCAGGGTACATTTTGTGCATCTGCTGGACAAGATGGATGCTACTGAAGAAACCCTAAACACGCCCTCAGACGCTTTGTACTTCTACTGCACTTGCTAGAGATAAAGGAATGCACAGGATGGTGACAGTGCTGCAGCGGCAGATTGCTGCTGGGTGACCGCACCTGCCGCTCTCCTCAGACCTACACATCTCCTGCAATCACTGGCTTCTCATACTGCTGTGCATCCCACAGCTCCTGACAGGTTGCATCAATGAAGTGCATTGAAATAGGAGTCCTTTGTATCACCACTGCTGCTGAGAAAGCACACACTGGTTTTGTATGTAAAAGGGGATTCAGAGGCATATTAGTATGCGTATATGAGGTCCTAATTAAAATCTTCCAAATATCCAGTGTATTAATGAAGACACTCCCTTATTTATACGTTAGGTCAAGCCATCTGAATATATGCACTGCCCAATATTCCTGAAATCCTACAGTCAACGATGGCAGCCATCAACATAATTGTGTTCAAGTAAAACAAACGTGTACTTGATGAGGCAGTAGATTAGAGACCCCCTATATGTTAGCCCATGCTCCTTTTGTCTGTATGGCAAAGATGGAGGAGCTACCTATTCCACTCCCAGAGCATCATCCCCCCCACTCCTCACCCTAAGAAAGGTCTAATTAAATTCAGCACAGACAAAGCCCAGCTGTATATCTTGAGTCTGACAATGAAGGACAGGACTGCTACTGAATATAAGAGCAGCTGATTGTCTACAGAGCATAACATTGCACCCATGATAAATCAGTGCTAAATGCCCTGCAAACCCTGAGGATACCAGGAATCTATATATAGCATTTATAAAATAAAAATACATATATAGTTGGCACTGACCATTTTATTCAATGTAACATTTGTGTTCATATATTAGTGTAACAATATTGTTCCAACACCAATACAACCATTATTAGAAACAGGTTCTACCGGAAACAGTTCCCAAATTGATACTTATTTAGTCTAGGATGGCAGTAACATTATTAGGTTAAAAAATAATAATAAAATAGGTCACAAACAATCAAGAACTAGCCTTCATTTTCAGTCAGTAAATGTACTATACAGTTGGAAGACCTGATATATAGACATGGCAGCCCTTTCCCTTTATCTTTAGGTGGTGCAGTAGGGACCACCCCTAGCCAGCTGTGACATCCTTTGATGTAAGTAGAACCCCAACAATAAGAATTTACTACTATACTGTGAGATAACAGACATTATTATGGAAAGGTGAATCTGCTGCTGCTGTAGTCATCTATCCACCTGCCAGAGACACTGACTGATTGTAGTCAGGAGCTGGATGATAAATCTCTGCACTGATCCTTCTACTGTCTGGTCGGTTTCACCTTCTCAGGATAATCCTGGACACAGAGGGATTATTCTAATGCATTGCCCACACGTCTGATGAGCTGCAAGTGTTTGCCACACAATTAATAATGAGAATATACTGTATGATGCTAAGGAGAGGCTGTAAACCCAGGGGCGATCAGGTCTCCCCTTCCAGCCATAGCACGATGACAATGAAATGGAACACTAGCTGTAGATCACATGGACACCATGCTAGTGCGATAGCGATCTACTGTACACATGACGGCGCAGACATGCAGAGCATAGATGGACACACTCACTGTTATCCTAGGAATGTTCTTCTTGCCCTGGTAAGACATGATGGCTCTCCACAAGCGTCCCTGTCCTCTGCAGCCTGCCGCTCCCTTTGTGTCCGCTCCCTGTGACTGTGCTGCAGCAGATCAGGTACTAAGGGGGATTTTGTTTTGTTATTTTTATTTTTTTTTAGCCTTAGACAATAGTAAATCCCTTTTTGCAGTGCCAGCTGGGACTCAGAAAGGAGAGACTAGTGCCGATGCAGACTCCTCCCTCGCTGCGTCTTGTATAGGCAGTGGCCTCACCCACTTGTACGCTCTGCAGCTGCACTACACTGCCTTCCGCACCAGGGGGCGCTGCGTGCGCTGCAGATTTCATCGCCGAATCAAGACACTAGAAAGCATTTCTTGTAATCCCCTCAGGTGCAGATCGCTTTTGAATAATGCAAATGAACATGTTTTGTGCAAAGTTGCAGGATGCTATATATCTGCTGTGACACTGCTCTAATCTGTTGCTGAGCTAGCCTCAGCTCTCCAAAAGACATAAATAAAATGATGAACTAAAGGAATTAGCAAGGGACGGTGATGTAAACATTATTAAACATATAGTGAAGATTGACATGGCTAGAAACTGTAGCTCATGTCACAAATGGGGTGGTCTTCGGGTTGCCGATTGTGTCGGGAGCCCGGTGCACAGTATACCGGCGCCGGAATCCCGACAGCCGTCATACCGACAGTTTTTCTCCCTCATGGGGGTCCACGACCCCCCTGGAGGGAGAATAAATAGCGTGGCTCGCGTAGCGCGCCACCGTGCCCGCAGCGTGGTGAGCGCAGCAAGCCCGCAAGGGGCTCATTTGCACTCGTCATGCTGTCGGTATGCCGGCGGTCGGTATGCCGGCGCCGGTATGCTGGTCACCGGCATACCATACCACACCCTTAATGTATGATCGCTGGCTCCTGTGTTGAACAGGTTAATGGGCAAGAAAGGTGTTTAACCACAGGTGATGGCAATCATAAATTAAGAGGGAAGCCCAGGAGCAGAGCATTCTGTCCCACCTGGAGAGGGTCATGTTGGGAGGTATGCAATAGTCCACAGGTTCTCAAACTCGGTCCTCGGGACCCCACACAGTGCATGTTTTGCAGGTCTCCTCACAAAATCACAAGTGAAATAATTAGCTCCACCTGTGGACCTTTTAAAATGTGTCAGTGAGTAATTAATACACCTGTGCACTTGCTGGGTTACCTGCAAAACATGCACTGTGTGGGGTCCTGAGGACCGAGTTTGAGAACCACTGCAATAGTCTTTTATTTGTTGTTTTAAACTGTTTATTTGTTATTGTATTGTACATACTAACAGCAACACTGGGGCTGGATTGTTAGATCAGCGACCCACCATGCACATTTTGTTAGCATTTGTTTTAATGTCAGTAAATGCATGGAAGTGGGTATAAGGACCATCCATACCTGTTATTTCCAAATACCATATACTGCTCTGCGTATTAACCACATCACATTTGTGGGGTGCGGTATGGTATGCCAGTGGCCGGGCGCCCCAGTGTTGCTGTTAGTATGTACAATACAATAACATATAAACAGTTTAAAACAACAAATAAAAGACTATTGCATACCTCCCAACATGACCCTCTCCAGGAGGTACAAAATGCTCTGCTCCTGGACTTCCCTCTTAATTTATGATTGCCATCACCTGTGGTGAAACATCTTTCTTATCCATTCACCTGTTCAACACAGGAGCCAGCGATCATACATTAATACCCCTTTTCCACCTGTAGCACAGGTCGCAGCCGGGAGCCTGACACGGCTGCGACCCGTGCTACAGCCCCCTTTCCCACAGCGCTTACCAACCCCGCATATTGCCGGGTTGGTGACGCGGCAGGGGCGGCGCTGGGAGATCACATCAGCTCCCAGCGCCGCCCTTCCATACACTGTGAACGGGAGCCATGTCGCATCGACACGGCTCCCGTTCACACTACACAGCTTACCAGGTTGAACACGTGTTGACCCGGCAAGCTACCCGGATCACTTGATCCAGGAATTTGTAGGGGGACCCTTTTCCACTAGGAAAAAACATGGGTAATAGCTTCTAACTGGCTCCAGTGCTCAGTGACTGCAGAGTCTGCTCATACATATGTAGAACAACAGAAACCAGCTAAACAAGGCTTTGAGTTTTTGTTATACCTGCCAGTGACACTCTACTGCCTTGTGGGATTGCAGGTGATTTATCATTTCCATTAAATTTAATACTGTAGGTATGCCCCAAAATATTTAATCTGTTTTTTTTTTGCAGAATGCCAAGCAGGTGACACTGTTACTTCTGCTGCCCATGGTGTGGTATGAAGGATTTACCTCTGAGGAAGCACCGACCCCACACCTATTGTCCTGTCATACATACACCTGTGGTGGATTTTACTTAGCCCCCCAGTAAGCTCTACCACAATCTCTCATTCTATGCACTGGCAGGCTTTCCATTGGAAGCGTTGCTAGTAAGAATTGCCATTAGTACTTCCAATGGGAAACCACATCTGCTTTTATTACGGCAGTGTTTCCTGGATTCTAAGGTCAGCTCCTAGAAGCCATTTTGTGTGCACATGTATGTTATTTTTCTCCCACTCCCAGATTTTATTGCGCATGCGCAATGGGGACAGAGTGGGGTCCAGACCGCGGCATCAACTTTAAATGCAACATGGGCAGCCCACCTCCATCACCAAGGTAGGAGCCGCCACTGGCTTCCACTGAAACAAACAGGTGTGAATAAATATGCTTCCCATGAAGCCTAGGATCACTGAGTGCGGACATTCTAGTTCATGTATTTTGTGATTTATTTGTGGTGGAGAAGCCATGTTTTGGTTTCCTTTCTGCAATGTACCGGTGCTTGATGATGTACATGTCTGGGGGTTTGTGTTACTACTCTGCACCACATGTAGAGGATGCCTGAGTGAGGGCTGCATTCTGCCATATCTAGGGGGTGACTGAGGAGTGATGGTACTGCACCATATGTAAGGGGGGAATCAGTATGATATCCCGGCGGTCAGGAGATGGACGCCGGGATCCTGACAGCCGGGATATCGGTGACGAGTGCAGGGTGTCCCCTTGCGGGCTCACTGCGCTCCTCATGCTTTTGGCCCGGTGGCGACACAGGGTTGTATTCCCCTTCGGGTGGTGGTCCCGAGTGGGGATTTCAGCGGATGTTGGGATTCCGGCATCGGTATCCTGACAGCCGGTAAATTGAATGCTTCCCGTAAGGGGTTCTAAGACACATAAAGGAGCTTGACAGGCTCTATGTCAGAGAGGTTAGATAATTTCCTGAAATCTAACAAACTGGGAATTTAAAAATGATCAGGTGATGACCCTGTGTTTACTACGTGTAACGAAATGAAGAAACCTACAGTCACCTCCAAACTCAAATAAAAACTCTAATAACAAATACGCCTAATATGTTTGTATTTCACATGGCTCTTCACTCACATTTTTACAAGCATTAAAAATTCGGAATGCTACGCCAATGGGGGTGTGGCATACTGGGGTATCATTTTTGCATTTACTTGTGCATTTGTATAGAAAAAGTTTTACATAAATAACTTTTTCTGGGTGTGATACAAGATCCCGGATGTCGGCGGTTACATGACCGACACCAGCATCACGACCATGAGAATGCCGATAGGGGATGGCGGAATTATTTTAAACATATAGCACCATAGGTTAAAAGAAACTTTGTAACTGATATTATATACAATACAAAATAATGGACTGGGACACATAAAAAGCTAGACAACTTAGAGATGTAATTTACAGTACAGTATACTCATCTCATCATAGCAGAGCACAGACTAGGACTTGGGGGATCATTCCGAGTTGATTGCTCGCTAGCTATTTTTTGCAGCCCTGCGATCAGATAGTCGCCGCCTATGGGGGAGTGTATTTTCGCTTTGCAAGTGTGCGAAAGCTTGTGCAGCCGAGCGGTACAAAAACACTTTGTGCAGTTTCTGAGTAGGTCTGACCTTACTCAGCCGCTGCGGTCACTTCAGCCTGTCCGGTCCCGGAATGGACGTCAGACACCCACCCTGCAAACGCTTGGACACGCCTGCATTTTTCCAACCACTCCTTGAAAACAGTCAGTTGACACCCATAAACACCCTCTTCCTGTCAATCTTCTTGCGATTGGCTGTGCGAATGGATTCTTCTTTAATTCCATCGCCCAGTACCGATCCGCTTTGTACCCGTACGACGCGCCTGCGCATTGAGATGCATACGCATGCACAGTTTTGCTGAGTTTTGACCTGATCGCAGTGCTGCAAAAAATAGCTAGCATGCAGTCAGGTCGGAATGACCCCCATGGTCTCATAATGAAGCAGTAGTGTTTTCAATAGACAACACTTAGGGGGTAATTCCAAGTTGATCGCAGCAGGATTTTTTTTTAGCAGTTGGGCAAAACCATGTGCACTGCAGGGGAGGCAGATATAACATTTGCAGAGAGAGTCAGATTTAGGTGGGGTGTGTTCAATCTGCAATCTAATTTGCAGTGTAAAAATAAAGCAGCCAGTATTTACCCTGCACAGAAATAAAATAACCCACCCAAATCTAACTCTATCTGCACATGTTATATCTTCCCCCCCTGCAGTGCACATGGTTTTGCCCAACTGCTAAAAAAAAATCCTGCTGCGATCAACTTGAATTACCCCCTAAGTCCTTGATATGAAATCTAATTAGTAGTCAGGAGACAACAACCAGACTATCTTGGAGGCTGGCATCTCAAAGCCTATTGAAACAACACAAAGTTACACTATGCACCATTCTATCTTTTTCTTTCCAGTGGACCAACATGTTGCCTATTAATGAAGCAATGTTTAGGCTCCTGGGACTGTGGCCAAGTCAGAAAAATGCATTTTCACAATTAAAACATTATACGAGATTCGTTCCTAACTGGACTGCTTGTATCATTAGATGAACTGATAGATTGAAAACAAAAAAATGAATTGCTTTAAACACTGACCTCTGCTGATAAAGCTGCCGAGAGAAAAAGATCTATTCATATTCAAATCACATAAAGAAAACAAACACTAGAAAACGTACAACTTTCATAGTTTTCCAGAGATTTTAACATTCTCACAAATGTCTAATTTCCTACAATTTCTTTGTCACACCTGGCAGAAGTTGGGCGCTATTGTGTGTTAGTGCTCACAAAGGTGAGCAGGAGGTGCTTCTCCTGAGATTGGGGCAAACTAGTTCTTCCCAGAAGCGCTAGGAAAGACCCTAGGGTTAGAACGATGCACATTGAGTCCTGGCCAGGTTCCATGGGCATATAAAGAAAGGAGAGGGCCCGGGTATAGTCTCTGGGGTCTATTCATGAAGCAGTGAAAAGTGTGGAGAAGTGAGCCAGTGGAAAAGTTGCTCATGGCAACCAATCAGCATTGACGTAACATTTATATTTTTCATATTATAAAATTATACAGAGCAGGTGATTGGTTGCCATGGGCAACTTCTCCACTGGCTCACTTCTCCACTGTTTTCACTGCTTCATGAATAGATCCCTCTGTCTGGGTCACCTCTCTAGCTAGTGGCGTAAGGGAATAAATGCTTACAGATACGCCAATGTCAGGTACACATCTTATTTTGTACAAGGTTTAAACATCTCTAGATGGAATAAATTGAAATCTACACCACTCTTGGTATTACAGTGCGAAAGTTACCTTGGATCAAAGAAACCTTTTGAAGAATGTTTCTGCCTGTTCCCAGGTGAGTCTGCTTCCTATGGTAAAAGTATACACTCATTCAGAGATAGACGCAGATCATTGCATCGACAGCAAGATCTGCGTCCATTTCTTCACATGCTGGAGGCTGCCCAGCACAGGGCAAGGCATGTGTTGCACCAGCTCACGATGTGGCTGCAATTGAATTGGAGCGGCTGCATATGACATTATGCAGCCACCCTGAAAATGCCCCCGTTTGGCACGTAACGCCATGTCGTTGCCCCCCCCCCCCCAACGGCTGCCGCTGTCAATCACCTTGCGGCAGGATGTGACCGCAAGGTGTAGGGATGTGCATGTGCACTGCGGCCGATGCGTGTGTGTAAACACCCTGGATGTGGCCGATGCGTGCGAACACGCGGCTGTGTCCAGATCTGAATTACTCCCTTCATGTGGTAATCCATATAGGATCGGTGCCCTTAATGATTATAGGATTACATAAACCTTTCACGGTACATTTCTCACCTGTTTTAGGTGAGTATTAAAAGAATCTGATCACCGTTTGATACATTTCTGGCTACATAATACTATGGTCCATTTGTCCTCTTGTTTCTTTTGAGAGAAAAAGAGGATCGCTCCCTTACGATCATATGGGAAATAGAGGTGTCATAGATCTTCTTTATTTAGTGTCCTAGAGTATAGCTAACATTTTCTATTAACACTACAACAGATTGCCATGTTAGGAGGGAGGCTTGCGTGGCTTTGTTGATTCAAAGGCCAGCGCTACCTTTGTATTCCAACTGTGGCGGCTACACAGCACATGCACTTATCAGCCACAAAGCACAAACGCAAAAACACACATTTAGGCAGTTCAGATATGATGTCATCATCATTCCTGGACTGTACACTATGCACCCATCATGGCATACACATAGGTGCTAAGGACACAGAAGATCATACGACGGTCTGGATTTTTGGCAGTACACGCCTTCTCTCCCCTCCGATACTCACAGCGGACTCAACTACATTTCCCCTTTCCATTCTATCCCACAGACATCTAGGGTTGGACTGGCCCACAGGGGTACAGGGGAAACCACCCGTGGGCCCCACTGTCTGGGGGCCCACCTCCTCCTCCTCTAGGGATCAGGTTCCACACTGTGCCTTGAATTATTAATTATGCATATGTTACCTTATACTGCACAGGACTATGGAGTATTCTCTACAGTGCATTGTTATTATGAATCTGGTACATTATCATGCATGCACTGGTAGTATTTAATATATATATATTTATATATATATATATCAAGGGGCCCAGACTATGCACTCTCTAATGCAGTGATTCTCAAACTGTATGCCGTGGCACCCTGGGGTGCCTCAGAACACTTGCATGGGTGCCTTGGATTGGTGGTCCAGGACCAATTCAAATCATTTATGGTCAATGTAAAAGGCAAAACTAGTGCTGGCGGCTGCAAGTCATAAAATATGCAGACAGAAGCTAATTTTGTCCCCCACCACATAACTGACCCTAAGGATGGCAAATAAGCACAATTTACTTCATTTAATATTTATTTCAAAATTTCTCAGTAAGAAACTTTTGGCTTAGGGGTGTTGTGAAAAAAATTCTGATACTCTAATGCGCCATGATTCAAAAAAGTTTGGGAGCCACTGCTCTAATGGTCACCCAAGCCTTTGTAGCAGCTGGCCACACCCCTTCTGGAGACTGGCCACACCTCTAAACATGGACCCCTACTATTACATCCCTCCGGTAGGCCCTTTATGCATTAATCGGCCTGATTCATGTTTGTAAGTAAAGCAAAAAAGCAAGCAACAGGACAAACCCATGTTGCACTGCAGGTGGGGCTGATGTAACATGTGCAGAGAGAGTTAGATTTGGGTAAGGTGTGTTAAAACTGAAATCTAACTTACAGTGTAAAACTAAAGCTGTCTAACATTTGTGGGCTACATACAAAAGCAGCCAGCACTTACCCTGTACAGAAAAAAATATAACCCACCCAAATCTAAATCTCTCTGCACATGTTACATCTGTCCCACCTGCTGTGCAACATGGTTTTGCCCAGCTGCTTGCTTTTTTGCATTACTTACAAACATGAATCAGACCCACAATACAGTACATATTAGGAGCATTTGGAGGGTGGCTCTCTCTTGGGTCAACTGCATGCCCACCAGCAAGGTTGAGTCACCCTAAAGATGTGGGTACATGTAAGCAGACGTTTGGTAGGTATGCTGTGACTGGCTACCACTGATATTGCTATGAATATAAGTTTGCTAACGCCATCTACTTTTATGTTGACCACACCTATAGTTGGTTTGGTGAGGCCTCTTTCAGAATTTTTTTTCTATTGCCACTATAGCTTCCTAATCTGCCCCTGCCATTACAGGTAGTACATATGGTTAATGGAGATAAGGCTCTGCTGACAGGTCATAAAGAGTGAGAAAAAATAAGAATTTACTCACCGGTAATTCTATTTCTCGTAGTCCGTAGTGGATGCTGGGGACTCCGTAAGGACCATGGGGAATAGACGGGCTCCGCAGGAGGCTGGGCACTCTAAAAGAAAGATTAGGTACTATCTGGTGTGCACTGACTCCTCCCTCTATGCCCCTCCTCCAGACCTCAGTTAGGGAAACTGTGCCCGGAAGAGCTGACACTACAAGGAAAGGATTTGGAATCCAGGGTAAGACTCATACCAGCCACACCAATCACACCGTACAACTTGTGATAACCATACCCAGTTAACAGTATGAACAACAACTGAGCCTCAATCAACAGATGGCTCATAACAATATCCCTTTAGTAAGCAATAACTATATACACGTATTGCAGAAGAAGTCCGCACTTGGGACGGGCGCCCAGCATCCACTACGGACTACGAGAAATAGAATTACCGGTGAGTAAATTCTTATTTTCTCTGACGTCCTAGTGGATGCTGGGGACTCCGTAAGGACCATGGGGATTATACCAAAGCTCCCAAACGGGCGGGAGAGTGCGGACGACTCTGCAGCACCGAATGAGCAAACTCAAGGTCCTCCTCAGCCACGGTATCAAACTTGTAGAACTTAGCAAATGTGTTTGAACCCGACCAAGTAGCAGCTCGGCAAAGCTGTAAAGCCGAGACCCCACGGGCAGCCGCCCGAGAAGAGCCCACCTTCCTTGTGGAATGGGCTTTTACTGATTTTGGATGCGGCAATCCAGCCGCAGAGAGAGCCAGCTGAATCGTGCTACAGATCCAGCGAGCAATAGTCTGCTTCGAAGCAGGAGCGCCAACCTTGTTGGCTGCATACAGAATAAACAGCAAGTCAGACTTTCTGACTCCCGCCGTTCTGGAAACATAAATTTTGAAAGCCCGGACTACGTCCAGCAACTTGGAATCCTCCAAGTCCCTAGTAGCTGCAGGCACCACAATAGGTTGGTTCAAATGAAACGATGATACCACCTTAGGGAGAAATTGGGGACGAGTCCTCAATTCTGCCCTGTCCATATGGAAGATCAGATAGGGGCTTTTACATGACAAAGCCGCCAATTCTGACACACGCCTAGCCGAAGCTAAGGCCAATAGCATGACCACTTTCCACGTGAGATATTTTAGCTCCACGGTCTTAAGTGGCTCAAACCAGTGGGATTTCAGGAAATCCAACACAACGTTAAGATCCCAAGGTGCCACTGGTGGCACAAAAGGAGGCTGAATATGCAGCACTCCCTTTACAAACGTCTGAACCTCAGGCAGTGAAGCCAGTTCTTTTTTAAAGAAAATGGATAGGGCCGAGATCTGAACCTTTATGGACCCTAATTTGAGGCCCATAGTCACACCTGACTGTAGGAAATGCAGAAAACGACCCAACTGGAATTCCTCTGTAGGGGCCTTCCTGGCCTCACACCAAGCAACATATTTCCGCCATATGCGGTGATAATGCTTTGCTGTCACATCCTTCCTAGCTCTTATCAGCGTAGGAATTACTTCATCCGGTATACCCTTTTCCGCTAGGATCCTGCGTTCAACCGCCATGCCGTCAAACGCAGCCGCGGTAAGTCTTGAAACAGACAGGGTCCCTGTTGCAACAGGTCCCGTCTGAGAGGCAGAGGTCATGGGTCCTCTGTGATCAACTCTTGTAGCTCTGGGTACCAAGTCCGTCTTGGCCAATCCGGAACGATGAGTATTGTTCTCACTCCACTTTTTCTTACTATTCTCAGCACCTTGGGTATGAGAGGAAGAGGAGGAAACACATATACCGACTGGAACACCCACGGTGTTACTAGCACGTCCACAGCTATCGCCTGAGGATCACTTGACCTGGCGCAATATTTTTTTAGCTTTTTGTTTAGGCGGGACGCCATCATGTCCACCTGTGGCCGTTCCCACCGATTTACAATCTGCTCGAAGACTTCTTGATGAAGTCCCCACTCTCCCGGGTGGAGGTCGTGCCTGCTGAGGAAGTCTGCTTCCCAGTTGTCCACTCCCGGAATGAACACCGCTGACAGTGCTTGCACGTGATTCTCCGCCCAACGCAGAATCCTTGTGGCTTCCGCCATTGCCACCCTGCTTCTTGTGCCGCCCTGGCGGTTTACATGGGCGACTGCCGTGATGTTGTCAGACTGAATCAGCACTGGTTGGTCTCGAAGCAGGGGCTCCGCTTGACTCAGGGCATTGTATATGGCCCTTAATTCCAGTATGTTTATGTGCAGACAAGTCTCCTGACTTGACCACAGGCCCTGGAAGTTTCTTCCTTGAGTGACTGCCCCCCATCCGCGGAGGCTTGCATCCGTGGTCACCAGGACCCAGTCCTGTATGCCGAACCTGCGGCCCTGAAGAAGATGAGCACTCTGCAGCCACCACAGAAGAGACACCCTGGCCCTCGGGGACAGGGTGATCAGCCGATGCATCTGAAGATGCGATCCGGACCACTTGTCCAACAGATCCCACTGAAAGATCCTGGCATGGAACCTGCCGAAGGGAATGGCTTCGTATGACGCCACCATCTTTCCCAGTACCCGCGTGCAGTGGTGCACCGATACCTGTTTTGGTTTCAGGAGGTCCCTGACCAGAGTCACTAACTCCTGAGCCTTTTCCTCCGGGAGAAACACCTTCTTCTGTTCTGTGTCCAGAATCATACCCAGGAAGGGCAGACGCGTCGTAGGACACAGCTGCGACTTTGGAATATTCAGAATCCAGCCGTGCCGTAGCAACACTTTCTGAGAGAGTGCTACGCTGATCAACAACTGCTCCCTGGACCTCGCCTTTATGAGGAGATCGTCCAAGTACGGGATAACTGTAACTCCTTGCTTCCTAAGGAGTACCATCATTTCCGCCATTACCTTGGTAAAAACTCTCGGTGCCGTGGACAGACCAAACGACAACGTCTGGAATACTGAGGTACTCCTGGTGAGGTGGATAAATGGGGACATGCAAGTACGCATCCTTGATGTCCAGAGATACCATAAAATTCCACTCTTCCAGGCTCGCAATGACCGCTCTGAGCGATTCCATTTTGAACTTGAACTTTTTCATGTAAACGTTCAAGGATTTTAAATTTAGAATGGGTCTTACTGAACCGTCCGGTTTCGGTACCATGAACAGTGTGGAATAGTAACCCTTTCCCTGCTGAAGGGGGGGTACCAGTATTATCACTTGCTGGAGGTACAGCTTGTGAATTGCCGCCAGGACTACCTCCCTCTCCGTGGGAGAAGCTGGCAAGGCAGATTTTAGGTAACGGTGAGGGGGGGTCACCTCGAACTCCAGCTTGTATCCCTGCGATACAATCTGTATAGCCCAAGGATCCACCTGTGAGCGAACCCACTGATTGCTGAAGTGTCGGAGACGCGCCCCTACCGCTCCTGGCTCCGGCTGTGGAGCCCCAGCGTCATGCGGTGGACTTAGTGGAAGCCGGGGAGGACTTTTGTTCCTGGGAACTGGCTGCATGGTGCAGCTTCTTTCCTCTACCCCTGCCTCTAGCAAGAAAGGACGCCCCTCTGACTTTCTTGCTTTTTTGAGAACGAAAGCTCTGCATTTGGTAATACGGTGCTTTCTTAGGCTGTGAGGAAGCCTGTGGCAAGAAAGTTGACTTTCCAGCTGTTGCTGTGGATACGAGGTCCGAGAGACCGTCCCCAAACAACTCCTCACCCTTATAAGGCAAAACCTCCATGTGTTTTTTAGAGTTTGCATCCCCTGTCCATTGCCGAGTCCATAAGACCCGCCTGGCAGAAATAGACATTGCATTTATTCTAGAGCCCAGCAGGCAAATGTCCCTCTGGGCATCCCGCATATACAAGACAACGTCTTTAATATGGCCAAGGGTTAGCAATACGGTATCCCTGTCCAGGGTATCTAACTCCTCCGACAGAGTATCTGTCCATGCTGCTACAGCACTGCACATCCAGGCTGAAGCAATAGCCGGTCTCAGTAGAGTACCAGAGTGTGTATACACTGACTTCAGGATACCTTCCTGCTTCCTATCCGCAGGCTCTTTTAAGGCGGCCGTATCCTGAGACGGCAAGGCCACCCTCTTAGATAAGCGCGTCAGGGCCTTGTCTACCCTAGGGGAGGATTCCCAATGTAACCTATCCGTTGGCGGGAAAGGGTACGCCATTAGTATTCTTTTGGGAATCACCACTTTCTTATCAGGGGAAGACCACACTTCTTCACATAAATCATTTAATTCATGTGACGGGGGGAAAAGTCACTGGCTGCTTTTTCTCCCCAAACATATTTACCCTCTTGTCAGGGACAGGGTCAACCTCTGAAATGTGTAATACATTTTTCATTGCAATAATCATGTATCGGATGGCCTTGGTTATATTAGGCTGTAATTGTGCCTCATCATCGTCGACACTGGAGTCGGACTCCGTGTCGGCATCCGTGTCAACCAACTGAGATAGTGGGCGTTTTTGAGACCCTGCCGGCCTCTGAGGCGCCTGGGCAGGCCCGAGTTGAGAGCCCGGCTATCCCGCGGCAGCAACATCATCAAACCTTTTGTGTAATGAGTTTACATTGTCATTTAAGACCTTCCACATATCCATCCAATCCGGTGTCGGCACCGACGGCGGCGACACCACATTTATCTGCCCTTGCTCCGCCTCCACGTAACCCTCCCCATCAAACATGTCGACACAGCCGTACCGACACACAGCACACACACAGGGAATGCTCAGACTGAGGACAGGACCCCACAAGGTCTTTGGGGAGACAGAGAAAGAGTATGCCAGCACACACCACAGCGCTATATAACTCAGGGATATACACCACAAGAAGAGATTTCCCAATAGCTGCTAATAAACACCTTTTGTGCCTAAATTTATGTGCCCCCCCTCTCTTTTTACCCTTCTAGCTTCCAGGAGACTGCAGGGGAGAGCCTTGGGAGCGTCCTTCCAGCGGAGCTGTGAAGAAAAATGGCGCTAATGTGCTGAGGAAGAAGGCCCCGCCCCCTCAGCGGCGGGCTTCTCCCGCTGTCTGTGACAGGAAAATGGCGGGGGATTTTTCACATATACAGTCCAGACTGTATTATGTGTAGATTTATGCCAAAGGTACTCTAATTGCTGCCCAGGGCGCCCCCCCCCCAGCACCCTGCACCCTACAGTGACCGGAGTGTGTGGTGTGCAGTGGGAGCAATGGCGCACAGCTGCGGTGCTGTGCGCTACCTTAAATGAAGACAGGAGTCTTCAGCCGCCGATTTGACCATCTTCCAGCTTCTGATCTTCTGGCTCTGCGAGAGGGACGGCGGCGCGGCTCCGGGAACGGACGATCGAAGACAGCTGCCTGTGTTCGAACCCTCTGGAGCTAATGGTGTCCAGTAGCCTTAGAAGCACAACCTAGCTGTGAACAGGTACGTTTGCTTCTCTCCCCTCGGTCCCACGTAGCAGTGAGTCTGTTGCCAGCAGAAGCTCGCTGAAAATAAAAAACCTAACAAATACTTTCTTTAACTAGCAGGCTTCAGGAGAGCCCACTAGGAGCACCCAGCTCTGGCCGGGCACAGATTCTAACTGAGGTCTGGAGGAGGGACATAGAGGGAGGAGCCAGTGCACACCAGATAGTACCTAATATTTCTTTTAGAGTGCCCAGTCTCCTGCGGAGCCCGTCTATTCCCCATGGTCCTTACGGAGTCCCCAGCATCCACTAGGACGTCAGAGAAAATCTTCTTTGTTTGTAAAAATAAGATTTTAAACCTACCGGTAAATCTTTTTCTCCTAGTCCGTAGAGAATGCTGGGGGCTCCGTAAGGACCATGGGTATAGACGGGCTCCGCAGAAGACATGGGCACTACAAAGAACTTTAGATGGGTGTGCACTGGCTCCTCCCTCTATGCCCCTCCTCCAGACCTCAGTTAGAGAAACTGTGCCCAGAGGAGACGGACAGTACGAGGAAAGGATTTTTGTTAATCTAAGGGCAAGATTCATACCAGCCAACACCATCCACACCGTATAACCTGGAATATACGCAACCAGTTAACAGTATGAAACAAAAGAGTATCAGCCCAAGACTGATCAACACTGTAACCCTTATGTAAGCAATAACTATATACAAGTCTTGCAGAAATATGTCCGCACAGGGACGGGCGCCCAGCATCCTCTACAGACTAGGAGAAAAAGATTTACCGGTAGGTTTAAAATCTTATTTTCTCTTACGTCCTAGAGGATGCTGGGGACTCCTTAAAGACCATGGGGATTATACCAAAGCTCCAGACCGGGCGGGAGAGTGCGGATGACTCTGCAGCACTGATTGAGCAAACATGAGGTCCTCATCAGCCAGGGTATCAAACTTCTAGAATTTTGCAAAAGTGTTTGAACCCGACCAAGTCGCCGCTCGGCAAAAGCTGTAATGCCGAGACGCCTCGGGCAGCCGCCCAAGAAGAGCCCACCTTCCTAGTGGAATGGGCCTTTACCGAATTTGGTAACGGCAATCCAGCCGTAGAATGAGCCTGCTGAATCGTGTTACATATCCATCGAGCAATAGTCTGCTTAGAAGCAGGAGCGCCAACCTTGTTGGCTGCATACAGGACAAACAGTGCCTCTATTTTCCTAACCCGCGCCATCCTGGCTACGTAAATTTTTAAGGCTCTGACTACATCCAGGGACTTGGAATCCTCCAAGTCACTCGTAGCCACCGACACCACAATAGGTTGGTTCATATGAAACGATGAAATCACCTTAGGCAAAAATTGAGGACGAGTCCTCAACTCTGCTCTATCCACATGGAAAATCAGATAGGGGCTTTTGTGAGACAAAGCCGCCAATTCAGACACCCGCCTTGCAGATGCCAAGGCCAACAACATTACCACCTTCCAAGTAAGAAATTTTAATTCCACTGTTTGAAGGGGCTCAAACCAGTGAGATTTAAGGAACTGTAACACCACGTTAAGGTCCCATGGAGCCACTGGGGGCACAAAAGGAGGCTGTATGTGGAGCACTCCCTTTACAAAAGTCTGGACTTCGGGGAGAGAAGCCAATTCTTTCTGAAAGAAAATTGATAGGGACGAAATCTGTACCTTAATGGAGCCTAATTTAAGGCCCATATCCACTCCTGTCTGCAGAAAGTGGAGAAAACGGCCCAGATGGAAATCTTCCGTAGGAGCAGTCTTAGCTTCACACCAAGATACATACTTTCTCCAGATACAGTGATAATGTTTCGCCGTCACCTCCTTCCTAGCCTTTATCAGAGTAGGGATGACTTCTTCCGGAATGCCCTTCCCCGCTAGGATTCGGTGTTCAACCGCCATGCCGTCAAACGTAACCGCGGTAAGTCTTGGAACACGCAGGGCCCCTGTTGCAACAGGTCCTCTCTGAGAGGAAGAGGCCACGGATCTTCTGTGAGCATTTCCTGAAGGTCTGAATACCAGGCCCTTAGAAGCCAATCTGGAACAATGAGAATTGTATGCGCTCTTTTTCGTCTTATGATTCTCAATATCTTTGAGATGAGTGGAAGAGGAGGGAACACATAGACCGACTGAAACACCCACGGTGTCACAAGGGCGTCCACTGCTACTGCCTGAGGGTCCCTTGACCTGGCACAATACCTCTGAAGCTTCTTGTTGAGGTGTGACGCCATCATGTCTATTTGAGGAAGTCCCCAACGACTTGTTATCTCTGCAAAAACTTCTTGATGAAGTCCCCACTCTCCTGGATGGAGATCGTGTCTGCTGAGGAAGTCTGCTTCCCAGTTGTCCACTCCCGGAATGAAGACTGCTGCCAAAGCGCTTATGTGATTTTCCGCCCAGCGCAGAAACCTGGTGGCTTCCGCCATTGCCACTCTGCTCTTTGTTCCGCCTTGGCGGTTTACATGAGCCACGGCTGTGACGTTGTCTGATTGAATCAGAACCGGTAGATCACAAAGAAGATTCTCCGCTTGACGTAGGCCATTGTATATGGCCCTCAATTCCAATACGTTGATGTGTAGACAAGCCTCCTGACTTGACCATATCCCCTGAAAGTTTCTTCCTTGTGTGACTGCTCCCCATCCTCGGAGGCTCGCATCCGTGGTCACCAGAACCCAGTCCTGAATGCCGAACCTGCGACCCTCTAGAAGGTGAGCACTCTGCAGCCACCACAGGAGAGACACCCTGGCCCTGGGGGACAGGCTTATTTTCTGATGAATTTGAAGATGGGACCCGGACCACTTGTCTAGAAGGTCCCACTGAAACGTCCTCGCATGAAACCTGCCGAAGGGGATGGCCTCGTAGGTCGCCACCATTTTTCCCAGTACTCGAGTGCATTGATGGACTGACACTCTTTTCGGTTTTAACAGGTCTCTGACCATGTTCTGGAGTTCCTGGGCTTTTTCCATCGGGAGAAAAACCCTATTTTTTTCCGTGTCCAGAATCATGCCTAAGAAAGATAGCCGAGTTGTTGGAACCAACTGTGACTTTGGCAGATTTAGAATCCAGCCATGTTGCTGCAGAACTCTCAGGGAGAGCAACACACTTTTCAGCAACTGATCTCTCGATCTCGCTTTTATCAGGAGATCGTCCAAGTACGGGATAATTGTGACTCCCTGCCGGCGCAGGCGCACCATCATTTCGGCCATTACCTTGGTGAAAATCCTCGGGGCCGTGGAAAGCCCAAACGGCAACGTCTGAAACTGGTAATGACAGTCCTGTACAGCGAATCTCAGGTACGCCTGATGAGGGGGATATATGGGGACATGATAGTATGCATCCTTTATGTCCAGTGACACCATAAAATCCAGCCCTTCCAAGCTGGAGATAACCGCCCTGTGCGACTCCATCTTGAATTTTAACTTTTTTAAGTACAGGTTTAGGGATTTTAAATTTAAAATGGGTCTGACCGAGCCATCCGGTTTCGGGACCACAAATAGGGTTGAATAGTACCCCTTCCCCTGTTGAACTAGGGGAACCTCGACAACCACTTGTTGTTGACACAGTTTTTGAATTGCAGCTAAAACTATCTCCCTTTCTGGGGGAGAAGCTGGTAAAGCCAATTTGAAAAATCGGCGAGGAGGCACGTCTTCGAATTCCAGTTTGTAACCCTGGGATACAATTTCCATTGCCCAAGGATCCACGTCTGACTGAACCCAGACGCATCTGAAGAGTCGAAGACGTGCCCCCACCGGCGCGGACTCCCTCAGTGGAGCCCCAGCGTCATGCGGTGGATTTAGTAGAAGCCGGGGAGGACTTCTGCTCTTGGGAACTAGCCGTAGCCGGCAGTTTTTTCCCTCTACCCTTACCTCTGGCGAGGAAGGAAGAGCACCGACCTCTTCTGGACTTATGCGACCGAAAGGACTGCATCTGATATTGCGGCGTTTTCTTTTGCTGTGGAGAAACATAAGGTAAAAAGGTAGATTTACCCACGGTAGCTGTGGAAACTAGGTCTGCAAGACCTTCCCCAAATAAACCTTCACCTTTGTAAGGTAAAACTTCCATATGTTTCTTTGAGTCGGCATCACCCGTCCATTGGCGGGTCCACAGGGCTCGCCTAGCCAAAATCGCCATGGCTTTGGCTCTCGAACCTAGCAGACCAACGTCTGAGCGTCTCTCATATATAAGACTGCGTCTTTAATGTGACCTAAGGTCAATAAAATGGTATCCCTATCTAGGGTATCAATGTCAGCTGATAAGGTATCAGTCCAAGCTGCAACAGCTCTACAAACCCAAGCCAACGCTATTGCCGGTCCGAGCAAGGCCCCCATATGTGTATAAATTGATTTTAAGGTAGTTTCCTATCTGCGATCAGCAGGATCCTTGAGGGCTGCCGTGTCTGGAGACGGTAGCGCCACCTTTTTGGATAAGAGCGTTAACGCCTTGTCCACCCTGGGTGAGGATTCCCACCGTAACCTGTCCTGTGCAGGGAAAGGATACGCCATAAGAATTCTTTTGGGAATCTGCAGTTTCTTGTCTGGAGTTTCCCAAGCCTTTTCAAATAACTCGTTCAGCTCATGAGATGGGGGAAAGGTTACCTCAGGTTTCTTTTCCTTAAACATGTGTACCCTCTTGTCAGGGACAGAGGGGTCATCTGTGATATGCAAAACATCCTTTATTGCAATAATCATATAATGAATACTTTTGGTCACCCTTGGGTGTAACCTCGCATCATCGTAGTCGACACTGGAGTCAGAATCCGTGTCGGTATCAGTGTCTGCTATTTCGGATAGGGGGCGTTTTTGAGACCCTGAAGGGCCCTGTGACAACGTCAAAGCCATTCATAGACTCCCTGTATTATCCCTGGACTCTGCTTTGTCTAATCTCTTATGTAATAAAGCCACATTAGCATTTAAAACATTCCACATGTCCAACCAATCCGTTGTCGGCGTTGCCGACGGAGACACCACAATCATTTGCTCCACCTCTTCCTTAGATGAGCCTTCCGCTTCAGACATGCCGACACATGCGTACCGACACCCCAACACACTCAGGGATATATCTTTATGGAGACAGGTCCCCAATAAGGCCCCTTGGAGAGACAGAGAGAGAGTATGCCAGCACACACCCAGCGCTAACACTGGAAACAAACTTCGCTTTTATATAAACATATATCTATACACTCACTGCACCAAATTAAAAGTGCCCCCCCCCCTCTTTTTTGCCCTCTGTCACCGTGTTCAGCAGGGGAGAGTCCGGGGAGCCAGCTTCTCTGCACTGCGCTGTGGAGAAAATGGCGCTGGTTAGTGCTGGAGGATCAAGCTCCGCCCACCTCAGCGGCGGGCTTCGGTCCCGCTCAGTTTTTTCAATACTGGCGAGGGATTATTATATATACTGCCTCCGCAGCCTATAATATATATAGCCAGTCTCTAGAGGTTTAATATTGCTGCCCAGGGCGCCCCCCCTGCGCCCTGCACCCATCAGTGCCCGCTGTGTGTTGTGTGTGGGAGCAATGGCGCGCAGCGTTACCTCAGAGAAGATCTGAAGTCTTCTGCCGCCTGTGAAGTCTTCTTTCTTCTAATACTCACCCGACTCCTATCTTCTGGCTCTGTGAGGAGGACGGCGGTGCGGCTCCGGGACGAACGGCGAGGGTGAGACCTGCGTTCCGACCCTCTGGAGCTAATGGTGTCCAGTAGCCTGAGAAGCAGGGCCTACCATTTAAGTAGGTCTGCTTCTCTCCCCTCAGTCCCACAATGCAGGGAGCCTGTTGTCAGCAGTGCTCCCTGAAAATAAAAAACCTAACAAAATTATTTTTCAGGAGAGCTCCCCTGTAATGCACCCAGTCTCTTCTGGGCACAGAATCTAACTGAGGTCTGGAGGAGGGGCATAGAGGGAGGAGCCAGTGCACACCCATCTAAAGTTCTTTGTAGTGCCCATGTCTCCTGCGGAGCCCGTCTATACCCATGGTCCTTACGGAGTGCCCAGCATCCTCTAGGACGTAAGAGAAATGAGGAAGATGTTCCAAAAACATATCTGAGTTCATTAATAAAGAACACTAGTGATACCAAATAAATCAGTGCCGCAACTAGACATTCTAGCGCTGTGTGCAAGAAACAGCATTGGCGCACCCCCCCCCCAATGTAAAATAGGGCCAGTGCACTCAGTAGGGGAGTGGCTTCATGGGGAAGCGGCATGGTCACAAAATAATACCAATTCATATTAGGCTGCACAGTATTCTCCACTTTTTAAATTACACAGCACAGTAGCGTGCTGTCCATTAAACAGCCCTGTCAGCGGGCAGCACCTGCTCAAATTGCTTTACAGTAAATCTGCTACTGGCGCAGCCCTGTGTTTGTGCCAGCGGATGCGCCCACAGTGCAGGTGAACTGTGTGCAAAGCACCACTGGCAAAAACTAGTTACTGCCCTGGACATTACATATTACATGAAGAAAATAAGATTTTACTTACCGATAAATCTATTTCTCGTAGTCCGTAGTGGATGCTGGGACTCCGTCAGGACCATGGGGATTAGCGGCTCCGCAGGAGACAGGGCACAAAAATAAAAGCTTTAGGACTAGGTGGTGTGCACTGGCTCCTCCCCCTATGACCCTCCTCCAAGCCTCAGTTAGGATACTGTGCCCGGACGAGCGTACACAATAAGGAAGGATTTTGAATCCCGGGTAAGACTCATACCAGCCACACCAATCACACCGTACAACCTGTGATCTGAACCCAGTTAACAGTATGACAAACGTAGGAGCCTCTGAACAGACGGCTCACAACAATAACAACCCAATTTTTTTGTAACAATAACTATGTACAAGTATTGCAGACAATCCGCACTTGGGATGGGCGCCCAGCATCCACTACGGACTACGAGAAATAGATTTATCGGTAAGTAAAATCTTATTTTCTCTGACGTCCTAGTGGATGCTGGGACTCCGTCAGGACCATGGGGATTATACCAAAGCTCCCAAACGGGCGGGAGAGTGCGGATGACTCTGCAGCACCGAATGAGAGAACTCCAGGTCCTCTTTAGCCAGGGTATCAAATTTGTAGAATTTTACAAACGTGTTCTCCCCCGACCACGTAGCTGCTCGGCAGAGTTGTAATGCCGAGACCCCTCGGGCAGCCGCCCAAGATGAGCCCACCTTCCTTGTGGAATGGGCCTTGATAGATTTAGGCTGTGGCAGTCCTGCCACAGAATGTGCAAGTTGAATTGTGCTACAAATCCAACGAGCAATCGTCTGCTTAGAAGCAGGAGCACCCAGCTTGTTGGGTGCATACAGTATAAACAGCGAGTCAGATTTTCTGACTCCAGCCGTCCTTGAAATATATATTTTCAATGCCCTGACAACGTCCAGCAACTTGGAATCCTCCAAATCGCTAGTAGCCGCAGGCACCACAATAGGCTGGTTCAGGTGAAACGCTGAAACCACCTTAGGCAGAAACTGAGGACGCGTCCGCAGTTCTGCCCTGTCCGAATGGAAAATCAGATATGGGCTTTTATACGATAAAGCCGCCAATTCTGACACTCTCCTGGCTGAAGCCAGGGCCAGTAGCATGGTTACTTTCCATGTAAGATATTTCAAATCCACCAATTTGAGTGGCTCAAACCAATGGGATTTGAGAAAATCCAAAACTACATTAAGGTCCCACGGAGCCACTGGGGGCACAACCGGGGGCTGTATATGTAGTACTCCTTTTACAAAAGTCTGGACTTCAGGAACTGAAGCCAATTCTTTCTGGAAGAAAATCGACAGGGCCGAAATTTGAACCTTAATGGACCCTAATTTGAGGCCCATAGACAATCCTGTTTGCAGGAAATGTAGGAATCGACCCAGTTGAAATTCCTCCGTCGGGGCCTTCCTGGCCTCACACCACGCAACATATTTTCTCCAAATGCGGTGATAATGTTGTGCAGTCACCTCCTTCCTGGCTTTTACCAGGGTAGGGATGACCTCTTCCGGAATGCCTTTTTCCCTTAGAATTCGGCGTTCAACCGCCATGCCGTCAAACGCAGCCGCGGTAAGTCTTGGAATAGACACGGTCCCTGCTGAAGCAGGTCCCGTCTTAGAGGTAGAGGCCACGGATCTTCCGTGAGCATCTCCTGAAGTTCCGGGTACCAAGTTCTTCTTGGCCAATCCGGAGCCACGAGTATCGTTCTTACTCCCCTTTGCCGTATAATTCTCAGTACTTTTGGTATGAGAGGCAGAGGATGAAACACATACACTGACTGGAACACCCACGGTGTTACCAGAGCGTCCACAGCTATTGCCTGAGGGTCTCTTGACCTGGCGCAATACCTGTCCAGTTTTTTGTTGAGGCGGGACGCCATCATATCCACCTTTGGTTTTTCCCAACGGTTCACAATCATGTGGAAGACTTCTGGATGAAGTCCCCACTCTCCCGGGTGTAGATCGTGTCTGCTGAGGAAGTCCGCTTCCCAGTTGTCCACTCCCGGAATGAACACTGCTGACAGTGCTATCACATGATCTTCCGCCCAGCGAAGAATCCTTGCAGCTTCTGCCATTGCCCTCCTGCTTCTTGTGCCGCCCTGTCTGTTTACGTGGGCGACTGCCGTGATGTTGTCCGACTGGATCAACACCGGCTGACCCTGAAGCAGGGGTTTTGCCAGGCTTAGAGCATTGTAAATCGCTCTTAGCTCCAGTATATTTATGTGAAGAGACATCTCCAGGCTTGACCACACTCCCTGGAAGTTTCTTCCCTGTGTGACCGCTCCCCAGCCTCTCAGACTGGCATCCGTGGTCACCAGGACCCAGTCCTGTATGCCGAATCTGCGGCCCTCTAACAGATGAGCACTCTGCAACCACCACAGAAGAGACACCCTTGTCCGTGGAGACAAAGTTATCCGCTGATGCATCTGCAGATGCGATCCGGACCATTTGTCCAGCAGATCCCACTGAAAAGTTCGTGCGTGGAATCTGCCGAATGGAATCGCTTCGTAAGAAGCCACCATTTTTCCCAGGACTCTTGTGCATTGATGCACAGACACTTTTCCTGGTTTTAGGAGGTTCCTGACAAGTACGGATAACTCCCTGGCTTTCTCCTCCGGAAGAAACACCTTTTTCTGAACCGTGTCCAGAATCATTCCCAGGAACAGCAGACGTGTCGTCGGGGTCAATTGAGATTTTGGAAAATTCAGAATCCACCCGTGCTGTTGCAGCACTACTTGGGTTAGTGCTACTACGTCCTCCAGCTGTTCTCTGGACCTTGCCCTTATCAGGAGATCGTCCAAGTAAGGGATAATTAATACGCCTTTTCTTCGCAGAAGAAACATCATTTCGGCCATTACCTTGGTAAAGACCCGAGGTGCCGTGGACAATCCAAACGGCAGCGTCTGAAACTGATAATGACCGTTTTGCACCACGAACCTGAGGTACCCTTGATGTGAAGGGCAAATTGGGACATGCAGGTAAGCATCCTTGATGTCCAGGGACACCATAAAGTCCCCTTCTTCCAGATTCGCTATCACTGCTCTGAGTGACTCCATCTTGAACTTGAATTTTTGTATGTACAGGTTCAAAGATTTCAGATTTAGAATAGGTCTTACCGAGCCGTCTGGCTTCGGTACCACAAATAGTGTGGAATAATACCCCTTTCCCTGTTGTAGGAGGGGTACCTTGACTATCACCTGTTGAGAATACAGCTTGTGAATGGCTTCCAATACCGTCGCCCTGTCTGAGGGAGACGTTGGCAGAGCAGACTTTAGGAACCGGCGAGGGGGAGACTTCTCGAATTCCAACCTGTAACCCTGAGATACTACCTGCAGGATCCAGGGGTCCACCTGTGAGTGAGCCCACTGTGCGCTGAAATTCTTGAGTCGACCCCCCACCGCCCCTGAGTCCGCTTGTAAAGCCCCAACGTCATGCTGAGGGCTTTGCAGAAGCCGGGGAGGGCTTCTGCTCCTGGGAGGGAGCTGCTTGGTGCACTCTCTTACCCTTTCCTTTGCCTCGGGGCAGATATGACTGTCCTTTTGCCCGCTTGTTCTTATAGGAACGAAAGGACTGCGGCTGAAAAGACGGTGTCTTTTTCTGTTGGGAGGGGACCTGAGGTAAAAAGGTGGATTTCCCGGCTGTTGCCGTGGCCACCAAATCCGATAGACCGACCCCAAATAATTCCTCCCCTTTATACGGCAATACTTCCATATGCCGTTTGGAATCCGCATCACCTGACCACTGTCGCGTCCATAAACTTCTTCTGGCAGATATGGACATCGCACTTACTCTCGATGCCAGAGTGCAAATATCCCTCTGAGCATCTCGCATATAAAGAAAAGCATCCTTTAATTGCTCTATAGTCAATAAAATACTGTCCCTATCCAGGGTATCAATATTTTCAGTCAGGGAATCCGACCAAACCACCCCAGCACTGCACATCCATGCTGAGGCGATGGCTGGTCGCAGTATAACACCAGTATGAGTGTATATACTTTTCAGGGTAGTTTCCAGCCTCCTATCAGCTGGATCCTTGAGGGCGGCCGTTTCAGGAGACGGTAACGCCACTTGTTTTGATAAGCGTGTGAGTGCCTTATCCACCCTAGGGGGTGTTTCCCAGCGCGCCCTAACCTCTGGCGGGAAAGGATATAATGCCAATAACTTCTTTGAAATTAGCAGTTTTCTATCGGGGTTAACCCACGCTTCATCACACACTTCATTCAATTCCTCTGATTCAGGAAAAACTACAGGTAGTTTTTTCAGACCCCACATAATACCCCTTTTTGTGGTACTTGCAGTATCAGAGATATGCAAAGCCTCCTTCATTGCCGTGATCATATAACGTGTGGCCCTACTGGAAAATACGTTTGTTTCTTCACCGTCGACACTAGATTCGGTGTCCGTGTCTGGGTCTGTGTCGACCGACTGAGGTAAAGGGCGTTTTACAGCCCCTGACGGTGTCTGAGACGCCTGGACAGGTACTAACTGGTTTGCCGGCAGTCTCATGTCGTCAACTGATTTTTGTAACGTGCTGACATTATCACGTAATTCCATAAACAAAGCCATCCATTCCGGTGTCGACTCCCTAGGGGGTGACATCACCATTACCGGCAATTGCTCCGCCTCCACACCAACATCGTCCTCATACATGTCGACACACACGTACCGACACACAGCAGACAAACAGGGAATGCTCTTATCGAAGACAGGACCCCACTAGCCCTTTGGGGAGACAGAGGGAGAGTTTGCCAGCACACACCCAAGCGCTATAAATATATAGGAACAACCCTACAGAAGTGTTGTTTCCTTTATAGCAGCTTAATATATCAATATCGCCAAAAAAGTGCCCCCCCTCTCTGTTTTTTTACCCTGTTTCTGTAGTGCAGTGCAGGGGAGAGTCCTGGGAGCCTTCCTCGCAGCGGAGCTGTGCAGGAAAATGGCGCTGTGTGCTGAGGAGATAGGCCCCGCCCCCTATTTCGGCGGGCTCTTCTCCCGGTGTTTGTGAGACCTGGCAGGGGTTAAATACATCCATATAGCCCCAGGGGCTATATGTGATGTATTTTTAGCCAGAACAAGGTATTATCATTGCTGCCCAGGGCACCCCCCCCCAGCGCCCTGCACCCTCAGTGACCGCTGGTGTGAAGTGTGCTGACAACAATGGCGCACAGCTGCAGTGCTGTGCGCTACCTGATGAAGACTGAAAAGTCTTCTGCCGCCGGTTTCTGGACCTCTTCACTTTTTGGCATCTGCAAGGGGGTCGGCGGCGCGGCTCCGGGACCGGACTCCATGGCTGGGCCTGTGTTCGATCCCTCTGGAGCTAATGGTGTCCAGTAGCCTAAGAAGCCAATCCATCCTGCACGCAGGTGAGTTCACTTCTTCTCCCCTAAGTCCCTCGTTGCAGTGAGCCTGTTGCCAGCAGGACTCACTGAAAATAAAAAACCTAATAACTTTTTCTAAGCAGCTCTTTAGGAGAGCCACCTAGATTGCACCCTGCTCGGACGGGCACAAAAACCTAACTGAGGCTTGGAGGAGGGTCATAGGGGGAGGAGCCAGTGCACACCACCTAGTCCTAAAGCTTTTATTTTTGTGCCCTGTCTCCTGCGGAGCCGCTAATCCCCATGGTCCTGACGGAGTCCCAGCATCCACTAGGACGTCAGAGAAATCAGCTTAATGAGTATAGTGCACCATCTACTGTACATTGTTTAGTGTGTGTGTGTGTGTGTGTGTGTGTGTGTGTGTGTGTGTGTGTGTGTGTGTGTGTATCCATATATAGTATACTTTTCTATAACATAGAGTCTTGTTATATACTCCTTTTTGTATGGCAGCAGAGCATTGTATGAGTCTTAGTGGTTAGCTGGTCACTTGCATTTGAAATACATGAAAGTACTGTATTCTAAGCTAATTACGCCCTACACCACAGGCAGAGATGTTACCAAAGTATCTCTATTTGGCCAAATCAAAAGATAATAATTACAATTTTGATTGTGACAAATCAATTTTTTTATCCTTACTAAAGAGTTGAAAAGGTTGTATCATGCATGTCTCCCATTGGTTTGTCATTGTCACACTGTTGTAGAAACAGATAAGTCTGTAAAATGAGATAATATACTACTACTACTACTCTCGAACCTAGCAGACCAACGTCTGAGCGTCTCTCATATATAAGACTGCGTCTTTAATGTGACCTAAGGTCAATAAAATGGTATCCCTATCTAGGGTATCAATGTCAGCTGATAAGGTATCAGTCCAAGCTGCAACAGCTCTACAAACCCAAGCCAACGCTATTGCCGGTCCGAGCAAGGCCCCCATATGTGTATAAATTGATTTTAAGGTAGTTTCCTATCTGCGATCAGCAGGATCCTTGAGGGCTGCCGTGTCTGGAGACGGTAGCGCCACCTTTTTGGATAAGAGCGTTAACGCCTTGTCCACCCTGGGTGAGGATTCCCACCGTAACCTGTCCTGTGCAGGGAAAGGATACGCCATAAGAATTCTTTTGGGAATCTGCAGTTTCTTGTCTGGAGTTTCCCAAGCCTTTTCAAATAACTCGTTCAGCTCATGAGATGGGGGAAAGGTTACCTCAGGTTTCTTTTCCTTAAACATGTGTACCCTCTTGTCAGGGACAGAGGGGTCATCTGTGATATGCAAAACATCCTTTATTGCAATAATCATATAATGAATACTTTTGGTCACCCTTGGGTGTAACCTCGCATCATCGTAGTCGACACTGGAGTCAGAATCCGTGTCGGTATCAGTGTCTGCTATTTCGGATAGGGGGCGTTTTTGAGACCCTGAAGGGCCCTGTGACAACGTCAA